>NW_012236523.1:517849-568754 GCF_000787575.1 Acytostelium subglobosum LB1 | reverse complement strand
TGTCTGATCGAATGGTCCTTTTTTTTCTTTTTGATTTTTTATTTTTTTTTAATTATTTTTATTGGTCCTTTAATGCTCTCGTTGCCCAGCAATCCAAGGACCTGGCCATCATTGATCCAGAGAAATTGACCAAGAAGCAAAGGACAGTAGTGCTGCGCGACAAGAAGTCCACTGGCAACCTGATCACATCCAAGGAAACAAGGTATGTTTACACATTCATTCATTCTTAATTCAAATAACTCTAACATATCGCCAGTGGACTTGTAAATGTGCAATACGATGTAACAATCAAGGCCACAGGCGCTGGTTCACAGCCGGCCATCACAATGATCCAGAACAACCTCCAGGTCAACAACAATACCATGAATATCCAAAACAGCCATGGAACCAACACAATCACTCACACTGAGTCTACAACCCAGTCATCATCAAGCCAAATGGTGACAGATAGACCCAACATCATGCGCAACATCAAGAACTTCTTTGGTTTGTAATAAACAACAACAATTATTACCCGTTTATGTCTATCTATCAGTCATTGTCCTATGAATTTGACCCATAAAGAAATTACCCCCCGAAATTCTTGTTACCTCAGGTGGGTGTTATCCACACACATCATTGAGAACCACAATCTCAATGGATGAAAGAACGAAACAATTTGAAGATTCCTTCACTTTCAACAACATTCATTCAAATATCTGTATTATCTATTTGTTCAACATAGAGTGGATTGGCGCCATTAGCTGATGGATGCTCATCATAGAGTGGATTGGAATTGAGTGAGGTAATCTTGTCATTCGTGCTGGATACCCTCCAAAAGTCATAGCCCTTCTTGGCACCAAACACTAGGATACCAATCACAATGGCACCGGCTACAATGACACCAGCGGCAACACCAGTTGATATGACAGCTGCTTTGTTGCAACCGAATGGCACTGGAGAGATGTCACGGAACTCACACATCCTCGTCGAGTTGTTGCAAGTGCCACTCTGACACTTGGAGTCTGGTGGCGTGCATTGTCGAGCGAATGTAACGCAGCCTGAACGTAGATCACAGATCGAGTCGATACAGAAGCTCTCGGTGGGGCATGTCCTGTCGACTGAAGTACATCCAACACCTGGTGTGCATTGACCAATGTGGCAGAGGTCTTGGTCGGCACATACTACTGGCTGCGAGTTGTCACATCCTGTCAAGATGTTACATGAATCGACTGTGCATGGATCACCATCATCGCATGACTTTAAGGTGGTCTTGCATTCGCCACTCTGACATGAACCAACATTGCATTGATTGGGACTGGTACACAATGAATCGGTATCCACGCATTGACCTTGGGTAGCTCCAGAAGCCCGGCTACATGTCTGACAACCATTGCACACTACTGGCTTGAATGTGATCACACCGGTGTCAGGATTACAATGACCCACTTGACAGGGATCATCATCTGATGAGACCATTGATACATCAGTGTAGTCGCAGTTGCCTGTTGTTACATTACATGTGGCCACCTTGCACTTTGGTGTCAATGTTGGATCACAACAATCACACTCAGTCTGATTCATCAATGATGACTGGCATCCTACACCTGGAGTGCAGTAGTACCTCATGCACTTTGATTCAGTCGAGTTGATTGGTGGACCGCATTGCTTGGGCTTGGATGTGCATCCCAGCTCTGGGTCGCTTGCGTAGTCCATGCAGTACTTGTCTTTACCTGTACAGTCGATCGGAGAACGTGTACAAGTGTCTGATGTTGTCTCGTTGCCTGGCACGCATTGTACAGTGTGGCATATATCATTCCTGCAAAGAGGTTCATATTGACATCCAAGCTCTTGATCACAACTAGTATCTACATGGCATGTGATGTGTGGACATGTCTTCCTAGCACCGACGACACACTTGCCTCCCTCACATTGATGTTGGAAGCAGAGGTCTGACTTCGTCTGTTCATCACAAGTGATCCTTGTATGATTACAATACTGTCTAAAGTTGGTGGAGTTGGCGCCATTGGTCAATGGAGATGGGCATGTATCGATTGTACACAAGTCATCATCATTACAATCGTCCGATGCTTCACAACATGATCCATCACCATTACTAATTCCACAATAATCAGTCCATAGAATCAACCAAGTCATTGTAGTCTTGATAGCCAATGAAGATGATGGTGTATACCTATTACAATAGAAGTAATCCAGAGGATATGTTTGTCCCTGTTGATCAATGGAGTGTCAGTGATTGAGCGATGGATTGATTGATTGATTGATTGATCAAGCATACTTGTGACAAACCTAGACCAGGTATGTTGACTGATACGGTCTGTAGAGTATGGTATCCACTTATATCCAATACTAATGAATTGTTGATGTATACCCAGACATCATCGTCGGCCTGGACTGTGAAGATTTCCGATCCCTACAAGTTGTCATTGTCAACTCCAGTAAGTTACATCCATACTTGATATAATCTTTACAATTCTGGATACATACTCCATAAGTAAAGAAGGCATGTATTTTGATACAGAAGTGGAAGTTATGATAGAAGTTTCGGAGGTCACGGTATATTCCCATTCCAGGTAACTCATCCAATCCTTTGTTGTCAATTGGATAGTATTGTGGCTTTACCTCTTCCTTGTCAGGTCTAAATGAATCTGGGAAGTAATTTACATTGAATTGTATTGGTACATAGGCATTGATACCTTTGGTCTTTGTAAAGAATGTAGGGAATAGTTCCGGTTTAACCATAAAGGACTTTGGATCGAGTGGATACTCTTTGTTCAACTCTGGAACCAATGTGATTGGGTTCAAGGTCTGACTCACAACATGTTTGATAACTCCACCTTGTGAACTCGATGAATCAAAGTTACTATTTAAAGTTGGATGATGATCCATCACTGCTATATTGAAAATTGGACCTTAACAACATATTATTAATCAGTCAATCAACCAATCAATTTTGAAAGATATCTAAGGTACCTACTTTGAGCGCCATGTACTATTACAAATGTTAGTGATACTAATATCACAAGTGAAGGGATAACTTTTATGTTTATATTCATTCTATGTTTGTTATTAGGGAGTATGAATGAGTAGTGAAGTAGTCAGTAATGTGGATCAATCTTGTCTCCAAGTAAACAGTCCAATGGGACAAGAACTAGAAGCACACATTCCCCAATGATCAAACATTTTAGTTGAACAACAATCTGATTGGTCCAACTCGATCAGACATTCGTGGATCTATTTATTCATGAGGCCTGTTTTTGGTTGAGGGGATAGAGAGTCGCCCAACACACGCAACAACAACGACAACACCACCACTACAATTCGTCTTGGTTGATTGACCAAACACACGCACGGTTTATTTGAATGATCATATCGCATCGCATCGCATCACTACAGTTGATTGAGATGGGCAATGGCGGCGTGGAACGAGGCTGAGCACCAGCCAAACTCCCCACCAGTTTCCAGATCGTTCAGAGTGAAGTGTTGGAGGAGCGATACTACGAATGATGAACAGCCAATGACCTCGGAATGTATCAGTACAAAGACGAATAGAGGGAACAGCTCGTCGGCGCCCAGCGCAGTGGTGTCGGACCACGGGCCAGGATTGCCACGTCGCGACAAAGTACTAATGCCACTAAACTTCTTGCCATTGTCCAACAGGCTGACGGATATAGTATGTATACAACTGATTGTCTTTTGAATGATATAAATAATATCGATTGGTACAGAGAGTGATGGTATCCTGTTGATAATGGATATAGCTGGTTCGAATGGGTTCTTGTAGGAGAAGTCAACATCCGATGGGAAACACTACATTGGTTGGGATTGATTGGGCCTGGTTAGTCTCGTGCGTGGCCGCTGGAAACACGGAAACACGGAAAGACACTGACACAAGTGAAGTATACATACGCTTGGAAGTAAGTTAAGCTCTTGGATGGTCTTGGATCGCATGGATAACACTTTCTCGCGACATTGATTGTTGTACTTGGTGGTCAACACTGATCCATTGTGATTGTTTAGGATGGCCTTGGTCATGAGTTGGATGCGCGGATAGAGTATGCGCTTGGTGAGTTGAGCGATGATGTGATGTGTTGATATGTCGTCGTATATCAGTGGCATTGAGCTGGCAGTATCCTGCAGCTTGTGATCGTTCAATATCTTGTCTGTGAAGCGGTCGATAAAGTCCTCGACGTCGGCTGGCTTCACCGTGCGTGTAGTATCACAGTCGTCCGACAGAGTCTTGACCATCTCGTCGAGCTGTCGGCCCTCCGAGTACTTTCCATCGGTGACCCACAGCTCAAACTCGGTCTGGACGTCCATGTTCAAGTCGTATGGGAAGTAGCGCTTGATGATCGTGTGCTCCACTGTCGAGTCGATGATCTCCCTCAGCTTCTTTGTTCTCTTGTCAATTGCCTCAGAGCTGTGAATATGTTTGTTGATGTTCTTGTATATTTTTCTAAGTGTTCCAGTCCTCTGTTGTTGCCGTAGTACCCATTAATGAATGATGTTAGTAATCAAGTACGTTGAGTGATTGAACTGTTGATCTACCTATCATACCATTAATCTCCTTGGACTGATGGTGGCATGTCCATCGTTGGACTTGCTACTAATGGACGCGCCATCCTTCTCTGGCGACGATTGATCGACTGGGTGTTGCTGTTGTTGCTCCTGTTGTTCCTTATGTTGTTGCTCTTGATGTTGTAACTCCTCCAGTACATCCTCGCCAACGAACGTAGACTTGGAAAGGTTGCCACGAGACTTCTTTGGTCTGAGCGTGAGATACTGCGAGACACTACGGGTGATGGTGAGGTATCTTGGCCCAGTTGTTGTGGACTTGCCCAAGCTCTTGCGACCACGAGTAGGTGAGAGGAAGTGGCGTCGATCGTATGTAGACAACATGACCTTTGAGCCATTAATCCAATTCTTCCTTGGTGTATAAAGCGGCAACTCTGGCATCGACTGAGTAGTCAGCGAAGAGTCCACCGACGAAGTCAGGGTCGAGTACATATCCAGACTCTCCAGCAACTGCATCTTTAGTTCGGATACTGCCGAGGATACTTGAGGTATTTGTGGTAGTTGGGGTAGGTGTGGCTGTGGTTGTTGTGGTGGTGATTGTGGCAATGGCAGTGGCTTGCCTATGTGTGTGGATGGTAATGTGGACTTGATTGGAGGAACAACCCTTGTTGAGTAGTCCTCGATAAAGTTGTCGCGAAGGTCCATCACATAGCTGCCCATGGCATCATAGGATGATGAGTCCTTGTCACTCTCACGTTGTTTAACATTGGGAGATTGGTAGGGGCTGGCATTTGGTGTGGTGGTAGTCGATGTGCTGGTACTGGTAGTTGACACGGATACTGGCGACATGAACACAGGAGACTTCTTAAACCTCCTGGTCAAAGTAGGTGAATCCTTTCCAGCGGTAATCACCATTGTGTTGTTATTATTATTATTGTTATTATTATTACTATTGATGTTATAGTTGTTGTTGTAATTGTTGTGCTTGGATGGACTGGATGAGAGTTGCTCCATATTGTCAAATGAGTTGCCAAGTGTGTTGACAAATGTGTTTCCGCCGCTGCCGCTTAGCAATGATGGTGAGTTGTTGGAAGTTTGATTGGAGGAACCAAAGGTTACCATCATATCAAATGTATCCAATAGATTTAATCTTGTTGTTGTTATATTATAATTATTGTTGTTTGTCTCGTTGTTGTTATAGTTGTTGTTGTAGTTGTTGTTGTGATGATTATGTCTGGTTGTTGTTGAATGCTTAAATGAGTACATATCATACGCTGTTGAGTGGCTAAGCGCAGTAACAACCTTTGTTATATGTATGTATGTTCAAAGATGAGTGAAGTAAGGGTGACTGGTAATCAATACTGTGAAGGTGAGTACCTGTCAACAAGCAAGCAAAGCAACAGACAGTGTTATATTCTTAGTAAGTACAACAAGTGTGAAGAGTGAACTGATAGTGATAGCTGGCGAAGGAAAGGTTAACGAACAACTCTTGGTGGCCAGGAGATCTATGGTGAGCAGGCCAAATATCTGTGAATGCGAGAGGACATCTGGTAGCGTGTGACAGGACCTGTCGTTTGTAAATGTGGACCACGAACACGACACGACACCAACTTAAGTTCACCAGGTGAGGTAGATTAGGTTAGGTTGTCGCATTCACAGTGGAGCGAGAACTAGCGTATGATGTGATGGAACATGTGGATGCGGCGCGAGGGGTCGCTCCAACAACCAAAGTGTTGGGGCCGTGTGATTGATTGACTATCTAACTATGTTAGTTACCACAAGGTTAACAACGAGACAGCCTTCATGTCATTAAGTCAATAGTGTGTTGTGTTATTATTATTACAACGAAGCATCGTCGAGCATAGGGCCTTGATGGGGCATATCCGAGTAGTCTCCACAACTTGTGGGAAGTGTGGCAAGTGTGTTGATTGATTGATGGGATGTTCCAAGTTTGTTTCGACTTGCGGACCTCCCCATTCAAACAATAGAGGTAAGGTCCTTTCAGACACAGATTGATTCAAAGAGTGAATGGGTCTGTTTCTTTGCCTTTGAACCGCGGTTGTAATGACTATTAAAGCCAAACGAATGCCAATACAGGCAAGAATGGCAAACTTTTATTTAATGATGGGCATCGTTTTTATAATAACGACTCTATCCAACTTCACGTCGGGTCTATCACTCAGTCATCAAAAAACTAAAGATAGAGATATTAAGTGAGTCGACTGACATGTTGAATCATTTTTGGTGCAAGGTACCAAAAAGAGAGTTGGTGAATAATAGAGAAATGGATTATCTGTATCTATTTATAAGTGATTATATGTGATAAGAACAAACTTATCTTTATCAATCAATCAATCATTCATTCAGAAACCAAACCAAGGTTGTTATTCTTTAGTTCTTTGAGATCATAAAAAGAATGTTATTGATCAAGACACTAATTGTTCTAATGTGTGTTTGTGTGTGTTGTTGGTCAGTGTTTGGACCAGGATCAGAACCACACACAATTGTGATTGGAAGGTCGAAAAAACAACGTAGTTCCCATATTTTTGCTTATTTAATTTTTCAAAATTGGCTTGGATACCCAAGTGAGGCACGAAGTGTTTTGTCCAGTCAGCATCCACACACACTAGCGAACTATCAACCATCACTACTGCCTTCACAACACACAATCAATCCGTCACTTTTTTAAAACAAACATACTTACTTATTTACAAATTATCTACAAATATATATATAAAATATAATATAACAAAGAAATGGGTGCTGAAGTCATCGAACAACAGGAGGTGTCAATCAATGACGTTGCCGACAATGAGCACGTCACTGTAGTTGCCACAACAGTCACTCAGCCACATCACTCTCTCGACCCAATCTCAATCAGAGGCAAGATCTGGGCATTCTCATTCGTCTTTTATCAAGCTGTACGAATCATTCATTCATCCATTCATTCAATCATTCACTAACATCACCTCAATCAATCAACCAAACAACAATGTAGTTGCTCTGTGTCTTTATGTTCAACCCACAAGGTCTTTGGTGGATTGCTGTTGTAGCTGGATATATCTCTGCTACATACTCAATCTTTAGCAGACGTCTATGTTTGGTATATCTTCACTTTGGTCTATCATGTCTCCTTTACATGCTCCTCGTATTCTATTGCGTGACCATGTCCTATGCCTTTGGTTACTACGTCTCTGCTGGTTGGTCTGTCATGTCCTTCATCTTCTCCCCTCATTGAGATCACCTTCTACGTATGTATATTCTCGAACAACTTCATATCAATCGCTCACACTCACTAACTCATTCAATCAATCAATCACTGGAACTATTCCACCCATTCATTCATTCAATCAATCACTTCAATCAAACAAACATAGGCATCATGCTTGAAGTTCTACGCCAGATACATTAAGGCTTTGAAGTCTGAGGTTAAGAATGGCGAGTACGTCCCAGTCTCTAGCATTGTTGAGATTGAGGTCGAGTCAAACTCTGCCGCTGCTCCATCTGTTCAGCAGCCACAACAGGCTCAGCCACAACAGCATGCCAACTTCTACCCAGCTCAGCTCGCTCAGTTTGCTCAGGCCATGCCACAGCAACAGCCAGCTTCGCCATCCACTGGAGCTCCACAGCAGCAGCCACAACAGCCATACTTTGTTCCAGTCAACATTCCATTTGGCCAACAGATCCAAAGCATCCAAATGCCAAATGGTCAGCAACAGGGCCAGCAGCAGCAGTACTACCCAATGCAGTACTACTACGTTGTTCCATCGATGCCAAACCCCAACATTGCTGTCGACAAGAACTAAACGTGCCTTGTCCCGCGCCCCAACAACGGTGGTCACAACAGGTGTCGCGACAGCAAAGATGCCCCCTAATCGCCCCCTACCCTTTCGATGCTGTTGGCCCCCAGGGAAGACGCCTGCTGGGATGACCGTTCGTTCCCTGCCCCAGATGAGAGCCTCCTAACCTTACACAAACCCTGTAGTACTATATGCCCCACCCATTATCCACATCCATCCAACCACTTCCAACCATGATCACAACTTTCGTCCATCCCCAATCTTCCACCAATCCATCCATTATCTTAATAATCCAAATGATGATGATACCCTCACTTCT
Organism: Acytostelium subglobosum LB1; assembly: GCF_000787575.1. Taxonomy (NCBI): domain Eukaryota; phylum Evosea; class Eumycetozoa; order Acytosteliales; family Acytosteliaceae; genus Acytostelium; species Acytostelium subglobosum. Next base: position 560,120 of record NW_012236523.1, on the reverse strand, counting down.
GAGTTCGTTCATTCATACATTCTTGTTAATAAATGTCACCTATCAATATATATCTCATTCCATTCATTCATTCATCCCATTACTCAATCAATGAATCATTGACCCAAAGACTCACTGACGCTGAGCCATCCAGCCATTTCCAGATATATCTCAAAGTTGTGGCCAGCGTTGGTGGTGGTGTTGTTTAGGTCTTACCGATCGGTGATGGTAATGCTCTGGTCAAACATGTGCAAAGACCCGGTCCGGCTGGACCCATACCAGAGACATGTGATGTATGAATGTGTGAGTGTGGGCCACAGACCAGGCCAAGGTCGATCCAGATGTGTAGTGCTTGATTAAGTGAGTGACACACCTAACTACCTCTGATGGGAATGTATGATCAGATGTATGAAAGCATGCATCCAGGAGTGTTCGCATCGATTACTTATTGTTGCAAAGCATTGATGATGAGGCCTCGTGGACTGATTGGTGCCTTTAAAAAAATAAAAACAATTGGTAAAATGTTGTCGCTAGGCATCAAACATGGGCATGACATCAACACATACCTTGCGATGAGAGTGATCAGTGTGTGAGAGTTAGTTCGGTCACCCATTCCATTCATTCAAACATGCATGAATCGTGTTAGGACGAGTGTGGGCAGTGCGTGTGCCTGACATGATTGTGCTCGGGTCTTTTTCGGAACATGCTCCCACACATCCGGAGTTTGGATGTCTTCGGTTTCAGGACTGGATATGAACTTAAGCTGGCAAATCAATCTCTCACTACGCTGTTATCCATTTTTTGCGTCGTCGCTGCTCAATATATGCCCTCTTGGCGGGGGGTCTGTTCTACCTCTCCCGCTTTCCTGCATCCTTGTCCTGTGTTTGAGGTGATGATGGACCCTGACATTTCAGCCTGACTGACTGATTGATACTCAAACTAATCAAACAAATAGTAGTACAACAATTATTATTACTATTCTATTCCAACAACCTACAATATTAATCTATATATCTTAACATCCATCGGACTTTACATATATATCCATCAATCAATCATCCGATCACTCATTCAATCAATCAATCAATCAATATCACTCCATTCACTCCAACTTTTATCCATTCATTCAAACAATCAATCAAACATAACAATCATTAATTATGTCATCTATCCACGACATTCTCCTTCCAACTAACATGTGTGAGGACTTTGTGGGCGGCGGCAGCAACATGCTGACGACTCACTCACTTAGTCACTCAATGAATGGATCCTTTCCAATGCTCCCCTCTCTTAACCAACTTGACTTTGAGCTCAAAAATAGACTCCGTGAAGATGCACTAACTACTTCCTCAACAACTTCATATTCCAATGCTGGCGCTTCAAATGGCGCGTCTGTGGCGTTTGTCCCCCAGTCCAAGGCACCATCGTCCGCGCCCTCATCTCCCCTTGGCTCCTCATTCTCCTCCATCACCATCCCTTCCTCCTCCACCAACTCCTCCCCATCCCCCAATGCTTCGCGCTCCACCTCTCCCTCTGCCGCGGCCTCAAAGTTGAGCACGGCCAAGTATCATCCCTATGGCGGCATGATGCATCCATTGTTGTTGACCACCAACAAAGAATATAAAGCGGTGGCCGCTTCGGCCTATGGCACATCCCCATCCTCTTCCTCTACCTCTACCTCTTCCACCACTTCCACCTCTTCCACCAAGCACTCCCTCTCCCATTCCCATTCCCAATGCCCTCCCCTCCTTTATTCATGTTCCAATGATGAGGGCCTGTTCGAGTCGTCTGATGACTCATCGGCCATATTCACTTCCCCTCCTCACATGACATCTGCGCCCTCCTCTCCACTTGAGGACCCACGTTCAATGGGTCACCGTCACTCGCATAACCCAATGCCCTATCTCTTGGACGTTGGAGTTGTTGGCGTTGCCGCCCAGACCAAGGTTTCTGCCTGGTCTCAGGCCGCGGGTGAGCCATCAATGGCCATCAGACAGGGTGGTCCCACACCCCTGGAATGCTTCCGTCGCATCTTCCACAATGTCATCATCCAGTTGGTTGACATGATCGCGCGTGTCAGGAGCAAGGAAATCATGTCCAGACCCATCTCATTGTCGCACTTCATTGGCGGTCGCTTTCCAATCACCTCCAACCTCATTGAATCATTCATTGTCGTCTCGCTCTTCATAAACTCTCACTCTCTCGACCGCATCTCTGACTACTGGAGCTCGGAGCAGGCCCGCGTCTTCCCCGAGGTTGGCCAAATCCCCAAGATCCTGTCGCGCAACAAGTACTTTGACATCAAGAGCACGCTGGCCAATGTCTTGGACGTGGACATACTCGAGACCATCCAGCGCCAGATCTACATCGACGTTAACAAGAACTGCCAGAGTGTCAATCCCGAGCCCCTCCAATCCAGCTCGTTCAAGACTCCTGTGAAGCATCGCAACTCGTCCAAGGAGCTGGCCACATTCAATGTGTTGATTGAGTATGGCATGTCACAAGTATGCTATCTCTACAATATGTTGCAGGCCGTCAGTGGTGGCAATAGCCAACAATCCTTTGTGCCATTGGTCACCATCGTGGAGATGCTCACCGAGCAGATCTGTCCCATTGGTGATTCACTGCCATCGCCATCCACATCGCCCAAGACAGTCCCAGTTTCACCATTGGCAATATCCAATAGCCATAATATTAATAATGTTGGTAATGGTAGTAATGGTGGTAATGGAGCACAGTCTGTATCCATGAACATGAGTATTGGATCAATTACCAACAACAACAACATGTCAACATCAAGACAATCACCAAACTCATCAACATCAATGTCCAAGAGAGTCCAATCAATGTAGAATCCATTCCAATGTATCCACCCATCCCCTCAATCCAATCATGCTTGCTTCCCATTCTCAATAAATCCCAGATTCCTACAACCCTAACCCTTGCCCTTGCCCTTGCCCTCACACACTTACCCTCACACATTTGATGAACTTGATGATCTTCAAACGCGACCAGCTACATTATTCTTCAAACAATCAAAGTACTAAACAATTAATATATGATTGACTTATAGGTGCCTTGAGATGGCACAGACAGATACATCTAGTACTACAACAGACAATAATAATAATAATACCAATACATTGGCGACTTCAGATGGCGCCGCAGAGACACTGGTCGGCATCGTGATTGATAATAAGAACAAGACATTACAGGATGTTAGTCAACTGTTTAGTCTATTCACAATAGATCGCTTTGTTACAATATTGTTGGAGCCAAGTCAGATGCCCACTCATTCACTGATCGACATGTCATTGCGCGACAATAGTCATCACTTTGACATCACACCAAAGACACGAGTACTTGGTTACATTGGACTGCCGACGACTAATGGCGTGCTCAACAACTCTGACATTGACTTTCTCAACGACTGTCTGTCGCACCTGCAGCTGATCGTCAAGCAGTATGCATCGCGACCTCTGTACGGCGTGTTGGTGTGCACCAACTCACCATCGCCATCGATCACACACACCCGTCGTATCGAGAAGCTGCTGGCCAGCAAGATGCAGGGCGGCTACTGGTGTGTGTCTGACGCACCACCTCGCACCAAAGAGGCATTCCGACAGATACTCAGTCTAATCTATCCGCAGAACAAATTGGTGCCGCGACAACAAATGCCCGCGCCTCCTCCTCCTCTGACACATCAGCAGTCGCAACAGTCACAACAGCAACAGACACAGACACAGTCACAACAGCAACTGATAGCACAGACACTTGGTCAGGCTGCTTCGAAGCAGCCTAGTTACACAGTCACAAAGCTCTCCACGTCAATGCCCTATGATGTGGACATCCCTCAGCAACAGACGCCGACACAACCCCCACCCCCAGCATCAGCGTACAAGTCGCGCCAGGCTGGACAACAGACAAGGGCTGTAGATGCGACCGGTAGCGGAGGTCAACAAGGTGCCTACCTCAACTACCAGTTCTACAACAATAAGGAGAGCGTCGATCGCATTCTTCAAAGCAACAGCGATGATGACAATGTCATGTTGATGCTTGATCCAGCCAACAGGAGGGGTCCTCCTGATGCAGTTACCGTCGACAGCTATGGCACAAACTCCAACTCCAACCCCAACAACATTGTGTACAGTCTTGACCTGGGCAAGGTGCCCAAGTATCAAGAGACAGTAGCTGACGTGTATACTACTGGCACAACAGTGTTTAACAGCTTCCCATCGGCAGCGATGGAGTACAATACACCACCATTGTACACACAGGAGTTGGAGGGATTGACAACGACAACGACGACCACGACAACAGCAACAACATCGTCGTCCACTGCGGCATCGGGCAACTCAATGTCATTGTCCTCTCCCGAAAGAGATCAGCAACAACAGGTGCGCAGTAGTATGTTCAAGAATGTGCCATTCCTCAAGCGAAGCGAAACATACGCGCCACTCGATCAGTTGCAGATGTCATCAATCGAAGACATTGACAATGCATTGGAGTACATCAAGCGCAGCTCAAACAAGCGACAGGCAATCTCTGCCGCGGCGGTAGACTATCCATCATCACTCATTGAACAGCAAGACGAGAGCAACAGACGCGCTCTACTACCATCACTCAGCACACTGGATACATTGTCCAAACGATTGCTACACGACAACTATATCGATCGCCAGATGATGGATGCCGGTCCCCTGATGGGCATGCCAATGCCTCGCATCGAGCTGGAATACCAGCAACACGAACAACACAGGCCATCGGTTGGAGTCGGTGGCTATCACGACGTGATGGTCGTGGAGGACAATGAGATGAATGCAGGCTTCCTCCTGAAGCTGCTGGAGAAGTTTGGCGTGTACAGTGCGCGATGTCTGTGGGTGACCGACGGTCTCCAGGCAGTCCATCGTTACAAGACCTCTCCAGGACCATTCAAACTTATCCTCATGGACCTGTTCATGCCCCAAATGGATGGATATCAAGCGACCAACATCATCAGGCAGTTGGAGGGAACGGACAAGCATACTCCCATAGTGACTGTGGTAAGTACCCTTCAAGTCACGTGCTCAATCATTCAAGTCACTTACTATCTTTGTCCAATATTGTATAATACTAGACTGCAAACGTGACCAAAGGAGCAAGAGAGAAGTGTTTGATGAGTGGTAAGTGGGCTCAACATCAACAACAACAACAACAAACAATTGAAGACTATTCAATCAATCAATACCTAACACAATCATGTTAAATCCCAACATTTACCGGATATATAATATATCCAAACAACGAAGGATTTGATGAATACATCGCCAAACCAATACGAGCAGAGGAGCTCAAGTATGTCGTTGACAGATATGTCCATCAGCTCAATGTTTAGACACACTTGATGGTGGTCGCTGATGGAACATACACTGATGACCAACCAAACATTTGTAGTTGGTCCAGTTGTTCATTGAACTCTTCCATGCGTTATCCATCTCACGGAACATGGACATGATGTAAGTACCACACTCCCACACACACTCTCACCACATCAGCTGATTCATTGCCGACACACAATCAATCACACACGCATTTACACACAGTGTGGTGATTGACGAATGATCAGTGGATTGGCTGCATATGACGTGTTTGACACTAGATTAGATTGTGTCGTTTCAAGAATGAATGGCCAGTCTACTCATTGCATTTAAGTGCATGCACGTTGGCCATCACTTAAGATCCGATCGTATTACTACTACAACTACATCTGCTAGCTACTACAAACAACCAACCACAAGCTTGACCAGTTTACAATGAAACTAATATTCTGTGTCATACTATCTCTAGCATTGATACTGTTGTCCACGTCCTTGCACCTGGAGATTGTCCAGGCACTCGAGTCCGAGATCACAAACAATGCGCCAACCTCTTACTCACTGCCTCTCTATCCAGGCAAGTCTGGCAAACCATCCAAATGGCAACGGCCAACCCATCCCTCCAAAGTTGTCCATAGTCTAGGCGATGGTAAGCAACAACAAACTACATGTGAGAGATGCGACAGAGCCAGGAAGACCAAAAATACTAACATCAATCACATTGAACATTGAATGAAGATCGATTCGCAGTTAGGATGAGTGGCGAGGGCATTGATATTCGCACGATTATATGGGTTGCTGATCAGAAACAAGAGGTTATAGTCGATTCAGGTTCGATCATGTTGGTGGTGCCATCGTCGGAATGTCAGACTTGCCACCAGACCAAACCATATTACAAGTCATCGTCCACAGCCAACTACATGTCTTGCAAGTCAGCAGCATGTATTGGTTCCTACATCAACTCTTGCACAACAACACCTGCACATCCCAATGGAACGTGTACCAATCAGATCAGTTATCTCGATCAAACAAAGATCAATTGTAAGTGTGTGCCAGGCTTGGCGTCGACATGACCCAGCACACTAACCAACCCAACAAACAGCATATATCGTCACTGATAGCTTCAAGATGGCAGAGAATATGCCGGCCAGTCAACTGACATTTGGATCGATATACACTCAGGAGGGCGGACATCCATTGATGTACGGAATCATGGGCATGGGCAACACATGTCCACGTTGTGAGAAGTCCGCCATCGACGCGGTCTTTGATCATTTGAACATTTCGCGCAAGTTTGCAATGTGGTTCGATGAATCGTATAATGGAATGTTAACGATTGGCGATGTGGACAAGCCACAGAATGACCTACTGGCCTACACACCATTGCTATCAATCGATGTCATTCACTATGGTGTGTTCACGAGCTATGCTGTCATGTCCACTCATGTCTACCCCGACAAACTGGTGCTCAACTCCAAAGACCTTGGTATCACCATCATTGACACTGGATCCACATTCACACTCATGGCCCCCGATGCCTACGACAAGTTCAAAGAGTACCTTGTTCGCAACTGCTCTCTTCCAGCTGTCTGTGGGGAGCAATCACTAGTTGATGGATATGTAAGTCCTTTCTTCGTTTGGAATGATTGATTTGATTGAATGATTGACTGACCTGTAATACTCTTTAGTGCCAGACTCTGACTGATGAAGAGGTGAACATGTACCCAACGATCAAGATTGGCTTTGTTGGTGATGTAGAGATATCGATATCACCCGCTACATACTTGGCAACAACAGTTGAGGATGGCATCACATATCGATGTCTTGGTGTTGTCAGGTCTCCCCTGGAGCAGAGGACAATCCTTGGACTCTCTTGGTTGAGAAGTAAGTAATGATTGATGACTGGTTGACTGTTGATTGAATGATGGTTGAGACTAACATAACATGCCCCAGACTCCTTTGTAGTCTTTGACAAAGAGCTACACAGGTTTGGAATTGGAAAGAAGGTCACATCAACTCAAAGCAGCTTTAGGAGCAGCAGAACAACTCCAGCACCAGTACCAAGCGTGCCAAAGCCTGCATTGACTCCCTACAAGGATGTGTTTGGTGAGTTACAATGCAAGGTTGAAGTGGATCATCATCGTCTCTCAGTCATCAGAGACAATGGACATACATTCTCCCAATGGAATATAACGATCAAGAACACTGGACATGCCAACATCACTGATCTCCAAATGGTCATGAGCGACAACATTGTAACGATCAATCGTAACTACTACCTCAACCGTTTCTCCTTCAGTCCACCTCTATCACTTCAGCCAAATGATCATATCACCATGCAATACACTGCCAAAGGTGTTGAGCCTCTGATCACGCTCCTGCCAGAGTACCCCGAGTGTAACTTCATGCGCAACAATATCATGACATCTTCGTCCAAGAGTGCGACAGTGCGTACACAGACTCAGGCACATACACAGGCAGTGCCAAAGACAGTGCCACAGACACAGCCACATTCTCCGGCACATGTGCCAGCAACCGTGATCAAGAAGACCCCATTGAGCTCAACCAACTCCAAAGTCAAGAAGATTGACACAACGAGTATGTTGATATCTTGGCTTTGTGTGTCCTGTCATTACATCCTTACTAACTCTGTTCATTCCCAAGTCTGTCAACTGAACTATAGCCAACGCAAAGGATACGAATGGAGGGGATCGAATGGAATAACATACTCATTCTGGGAAGTGGATTTAATCAATAATTCTAACAACAATATCACTGACGTGGTGTTGTCTACACTGGACGACATTGTGTTTGCAATTGGAATGGATCGCACCGTTGATGGCCAGGCCAGCACCGTGCTCACACTGCCCAAGTCCAAGATGGTGCCTGCTGGAGGCGACTACCGATGGTTGTACTCCACTCGTCTGAGTGACTCTGTGACATACTCTGTTACAGGTATTGGAAACTGTCACTAGACTAGACTACTCTATTTGACCTGAATTAAACATTCGTTCATTATATACATATATCCAGAATGACCTTGTCCAGCAACATCATACCCTTGGGCGTGGGGTACAGTCGTTGCTCGTCAAGTATCAACAGGCCATTGTTAATCGCATGGTTGAGTTTGGACATGGGCAGCACTTGCTCCAATGATCGTCCACCTGATATTGATTGGAATCGCTGACGATTGAGACCCTCGGCAGTCCTCAGAGCCATCAGCAGATGCTCGTTGATACACTCCTCGCTTGTCAGCTCTTTTGTTTCTTTTGGATCTAGTCCGTTGCCTACTTGATCGACCTGTGCTTGCCAACTTCTTGGGTGAAGGAGGCACTTTAGCGAAGTCCTCTTCTGATTTGATTGATTGGTCACTCTTGAGCATGCGCCAGGTCCAATTCCAATATAATCTCCGCCTCTCCAGTAGTTCAGATTGTGTCTAGATTGATGATGTACAGGGGATTGTTAGCCTTGTGACTTGGCCTATCGTGGACATTGAACTTACATGCTTTGTTGGGAGGGCGTGGCAAAGTTACTGACTTCATACTGAAATAGTCCTGCCTTCTCAGTCTCTTCCTTGGCAATGGCGTACAACTCATAGCCTAGGTCATGGTCGGCTGGGATAACTGTTGATCATTGTGTTAGACATAGGACATCACGATCAATCAATCAATAAATCAATCAATCAACATACTTCTATCTTTGGTCTTTTTCGACTCCATTCTCCTGAAGAAGTTGGTGCCCTCTTCAAAGCATAGACTATAAAGGGACATGTGTCCACGCAGACATAGACTGATGGCATCCTTGATCTCTGCCCTCCATTCGCTTGGAGATTGGCTACTCCTCCTCGCATATATCATGTCAAAGTTGACACGATCAAAGTGTTCATTGCATGCCATGATAGCAGCTCGTGCATCTTTGGCTGTATGAGTGCGTCCAAGGTATGCCAGGTCAGCATCATTGAGTGCCTGCACTCCAAGAGACACTCGATTGATGTGTGCATGTCTCTTGAACTCGACCAAACGTTCAATGTCCATGCGATCGGGATTGACTTCCAGTGTGATCTCCAACGAGTCAAGTGGAGTGCCAAATGTAGTTGCAGCAGTCTGTACAACTGTCTGCAATGTATCGATATGTGCCAGTGATGGAGTGCCGCCACCAAAGTATATTGAGGTCAACTTGGGAGTTCGTAATGGGTAGTACTTTGAGACGATGTTTGTCAACTCCTTGCACATAGCCTGCTTCATTGCATTGTGATTGACATGTGGACCATCCAAATACTTATTGAATGCACAGTATGGACATATACTTGAGCAGTATGGCCAGTGAACATAGAGTGATACATTGGCAAGTGAGCTTTCTTGAGGATGTCGATGATGTTGAGGTTGAGTGAATGTTGACATCAACCTTCGCGATACATTGACATTAGTCAAACCATTCCTAAAAACAAACATATAGGATCTAGGAAGCATCCTAACTATTATCTGTTTCAAGTTGATATGTTCGCGCAAATAAACGAGTGACAGCTCATTTCCCGCTTTTGGAAGTAGGTCCTAATCGTCAAAGACGAATAACTTCCAATATATATCTTATAACAATAAGTGGAACTTATCCGATCAATCATATCGTATTCAACCTAAGGTACTGACTTATTCTATATCATTGTAAACAAATAAACGAGTGACATCTTGATGATGTAGTCTTTGATTGGTTGACAGTGTGTGTGGGTGAATGAAAGTTGTGATCACAAAGACGACGAAAGAAACAGACTCGTTTCATTCATTTCTGAACTTATAAACTTATAAACTTATAACATTCAAGAAGTTAGATAGATAGATATGGCAGGCAGAGCAAAGGTATTCTTTGAGATTACTCAAGGTGGAAAGAACTTGGGCAGAGTCACAATGGAGTTGTTCAACGACATCGTTCCCAAGACCTCTGAGAACTTCAGAGCTCTGTGCACTGGTGAAAAGGGTATGGGCAAGATGGGCAAGCCCCTGCACTACAAGGGTTCAACCTTCCACCGTGTCATCAACAACTTTGTAAGTAGTCACTGTTAACAGTTAAGCCTCGCTCATTCAATCAACTTACTCTCTCATTCACTCATCATTGTAATCTACAGATGATCCAAGGTGGTGACTTCACTCATGGTGTTGGCATCGGAGGCGAGTCAATCTATGGCAACAAGTTCAACGGTATAGTATTTGATGATTGATTGAAGCGAAACGAAGTGATTGGATGTCAACTAACACGAACACTATCACAGACGAGAACTTCACTGCCAAGCACGAGATTGGATCCCTTTCAATGGCTAACGCTGGAAAGAACAGTAAGTAGATTAGACACGATGGCACCCATCAATCACTCACTCACCACTCAAACAATCAATCAACTTTGAATGATGTGTAGCCAATGGATCACAGTTCTTCATTACCACCACCAAGACTTCGTTCTTGGACGGCAAGCACACTGTGTTTGGCAAGGTTCTCTCTGGTATGGAGGTCGTTCATGCCATTGAGAAGACTGCCACCAACAGACAGGATGGCCCAATTACCCCAGTGATCATCTCTGACTGTGGTCAACTCGATTAACTTCATTAATTAAACAACAAGCCATCACCCATTCATTCAACCATCGTCGTTTCTTCCAAACTTTGAGATAGTGATAGAGATAGAGTGAATGGATATTAACAACAACAATAGTAGTATAACAACAACTTGCGAGGTACACAATAAGAGAAGTGCACCGATACTCATTGGCAGAGGAGATATGTTACTAAGAGAACATTGTTGGAATAGAAGGTGGAACGGCATTCGGTACTTGCTATGACGGCGATGTCCACATCTACCTTGTTGCCAAAAAAATCGATCGCGTGGAGAGATTCAATATTGTCACCAAGGAGTTCAGTCTTGTTGGAACACTCTCAAACATCTCGATGGGATACGCCACTTTATACATCCCCCAAGACTCAATCTTCATCATTGGCAAAATGCTCAGAGAAGGGATAATGTCCACATTAGGAATGGTTTGGTTCAATGTTCGTACAAATGAATCCAATTTACTCTATGAGCTTGGCCTTCCATCTAGATAAGCATCTCCATGAAGTAATTCCTCCGACTTGCTTGGATGACCTAGGCCAAATGTACACTCTATCAAACAGTGGACCTATAATTCGCTACTCTTTGTCCCACAAGTTTAGTGTGATCCTGCCTCCATGTCAAGCTGCATCTTCACTCTCCCACCAAATGCTCTTTGATAGTTTCCAAAGATGTTAGTTGCAATCAGTGGAATACACACCTATAGGTATTCCTTTCTTGACAATGAGTGGATACAAGTCCAAGAAGCAGAGGGTAGTATTCCAATAGACCGCACGGGTAACTTAGGATGTTTGAAACGCGATTAATAAATATCAAACACTTGATCCCGACATGTTACAACAAGGTAGGTGTCTCCAGTCATTCAATCATACCATAACCCAGATTAGTTTCGCTTGTCGCGTCATCACCCAAAGACTAATGAGGGATAGATCTTCATGAACATGAGAATGAACTTTCAGAAACTAATTACTAGAACTCTTGGCATTGTAGTTAATCACTTGTAATAATAATAATAAAAATGAGCGATACAGATAATACAGACTCAACGTCAAAGACGAACAAGTCTACTTCATCATCATCTTCAACGTCGTCCACATTGAAGAAGAGAACAAACACCAAAGACAACAAAAATGAAGAGTCAACATCACCAACATCAGCAACATCGCCAGCAACAACAGCATCAACAGATATATCAAAGAAACCTCGTCAACAACAACAACAGCAGCGAGATGTTGTGAAGAGTACAAGAAATGCAACATGTATTAGAATACTAGGCATTATAATGCTTACGTTTATAACATTTGCAGCATGGTCAGCATTCAATCAGGTGGATCACGAGACAGCAGACAAGTCCTTGTATCTCAAGGATATGCCCACTCTTTTACTCGAGCACTACCAGAACGGTACATTCATCCCCGTCTATGACAGCAGTGCGCGCAAGACCTTCAAGACGTTCGTCATCCACAATGGCGGCAACAACAAGCGTAACCTGAAGCAGAATATACTCATTCTGCACGGTCAAGGCTCAACATCGTTCCTCTTCAGGAACACCATTGAATATCTGCGTCAGGCTAACCTCAACCCAGTCCTCATCGACTTGCCTTGCTTTGGTTTCTCCGACTCGCTGGTAAACTGTTCAAGATCCTACATATCCGATCGTTTGGGTGACATCCTCGACTCGCTCAATCTTGACTCTGTGCATCTTGTCATGTACGACATGTCTGCAGACATTGGAATGCAGTTTGCCGACAAGAGCCCATCGCGCGTCAAGTCAGTCACCTTTGTCGATCCCATCGCCAACGTTGACATATCAAAGCAGGATCTCTATGTCAGAATCGCCAGGTATGTTTGATGAAGAGGAGGTGATGACGTCGGTCACAATCTAACAATCATCATTGTACCAATTTTAGAGTACCAATCATAGGTAGAATGATCATTAACTTGGCTACCAGCCCTTACGTCTCTTGGATTAGATGGAAGTACATCCAATTGGTTTGTAAGTATCCATGGACCACATGCAGCCAATGGATTGTTGCCTTGCAGCCAACACTAACAACGACAATGATATCATTCAATCAATCCATTCGCACACTATCTAGATCGTGTTGAGTTGGCACAGGAGTTGCTTGACTGCTACGCCTTCTCGTTAAGATACAGGAATAACATTAACAACTATATTAGGACCATCACCGAGTCTGATTTGTCATACAAGAGGACTTTCTACCTTACCTCATCCAGAGTTTCCTACGACGTGAAATTGCCAAAACAGGTAAGTCCACATATATCGTTGTCGTCTTTCCTCGTCGCTCGTGCGTAATCATTAATACGAACCCTTTGGTCGTCGACTACCAATCGACAAACTCCCAGGTTATCTTGTCCACTGAAACAATCGGAGCAACACAAGGTTCATTCATTCAAACAAAGTTCTCGATGCACTTTGTCAACATGGCCGAGTCAAAGGGATTCCTGTTGCCAGAGGAGATGGAGTCTGTATTTGACTCTCACATCACAGTTCTGATCGATACAATCGATCCCGAGCTGAGAAAGGTCAAGCCAGAACCAGAGCCTCCAGTCAGAGAGAATCATGGTGGTAGCGGACATGGACACAGTCACGGTGGTGGTAGCGGTCATGGTCATAGTCATGGTAGCGATCATGGACATGGACACAGCCATGGTGGTGGTGGACATCACGGACACAGTCATGGTGGTGGACAAAACGACTATGGAATGGGCGGATATGGACTCTAATACAGATCTTCGACGCTTGGGTAACTAAACGATCTTTGTCGCTTGCCCCGAGGGGTGATTTTCTAGACCTCTCGGCAGGACTCCACTGAGGAGCGAGCACTATTTCTGGAACGACTATTTGTTCTTGCAAATCGAACTCGTTGGTTTTTCCAACGGACCAATCAAAATGGGGGCATGTCCCGGGTCGGGAGGGGTGTGGGGCAATGCAGGGGGCATGTTTCCTTTCCTAACCTACCTAGGCCCAAAGGTGACCAATACCAAGATTACTGTCCTCTCTACCCCTCTTCTTTCTTTCTCTCTCTCTCCCTGCCTCTCTCCTCTCTCGTTTTGATTGCAAGATGGATGTTGTGAACGACTTAGTAGTGGCATCGATATATTTATATATATATTATATCTAGTTGATAATTCATTGTATCAACCCATCTATTAATATAACTACCGACAAACATAACTTATGTAAATATTATTGTATATCTATTTAATTGTATATATATTATTATATTATATTACTATCAACTTCAACAACTATCATCACTCAAATACATTTATCTTACCCTCATACACACTTACACTCCCCAATCACAACATCAAATCACACACATCAACTAAGCCCAAGCCCACCTTATCAGAACAATAATAATGCTTAGCTCCTCTTTCCGATCAATAGACTACTGTATAAATAATAACAACAACACCAACACAAACGTCAATCAATATGACGTCAACTCATCTTGTGGCAGCACCAGCCAGAGATCAAGGAGAGAGCGACATCATCCATACCTAAGCTACTACTTCCCAAATTCAGAGATCCTGTTTGCAAAGAAGGTGTGCAAATGGGTGATCGATAGCAACAACAATGGCAAGAATGCCTATACCACAACACTTCTCCCAATGGAGAAGATGGAGAAAGGATCTTCCGGCATCCTAGAGGTGATTCTAAGTTGGTTAGTGGATGACTTAAACGAATCACCAAATCTCCTGTATATAATTATCTATTTAGCCGATAAATATGTCAGTCGAGTTGGCATCAGACAGAGCCAAGTCCTCTGGCTATTCCTGACCAGTGCCATTGAGACCATGAAGATGTACACCGACACCAAGATCAACATGGATGCTGTATCAAAAAGATTCAACATCAATAGAGAGAACTTGGTCAAGATGGAGTTGGAGTTCCTTCACTACATCGACTTTGACTTGAGATTGGAGGAACAACACATCAATGCCTTCCTCACCAGTGTCTTTATGGAGTTCAACTGCTGCAATATCAAGGACATAACTCAGTCCTTGATCAGTCAGTTAACCAACCAGACAGCGATGGAAGAGGAACAAACTCCAGTTAGTCCAATAAACTAAACACAATGGCTTAACCTAATATTATGTACATAATTTAACTTTATTAAGATTGAGATGAGGAAGGAGTAAGGCATGATTCCTTGATGAGTCTCTGGTGGTATTAACTGAAATTTGACCATCACCTGGCACGCCCTGGTCGAGGCGAGCCTTGAGGCAATGTTGAAAGAGTACTGGTGGAAGGGAACACTCCCTTCCAATGTGAAACATCCATGCATATTGGATTGGTGCGGGTACGGCGTCGTCGGTGTGATTTGATATATACAGGTATTAAGAGGTGGATGAATGGTGGCAAGATAATGGCCTGCCATGTGTGAGTGCTACGTAGATTGATTGTGTGGACATCTATCTGCCAGTGAACAGCGCAATCATGGTCTGTAGTGATTCTAGACTGGCGGGCTTGAGTAGATGGTCATCCATATCAGCATCGATACATCTACTACGATTGTTGGTTGTGTATGCTACGATTGGTGTCCTTCTTGTGCCATGCTCAAATTGTCTTATGCGCTCGGTAGCTTCCAGACCATTCATCTCGGGCATCTCCACGTCCATCAGGATAAAGTCGAATGGCTTGCCACTGACCACCTCCTCGACGGCCTTTGCGCCATTCTTTGCAATGGTGACCGAGTGACCAAGTTTAGACAGCAGTCTCTTTGCCACCAACTGGCACATTATATCATCTTCGGCCACCAATATATTGACATGCTTGGCAGAGCATGATTGTTCTTGAGCAGCCTTTGCTTGGGCTTGTGCCTGTGCCTGGGCTTGATCTTGGGCCTTCTGGGTCTCAGCTTGTACCAATGCCATTGCTTGAGCATGGACTTGGGCCTGTGCCTGGACTCTGGCGCGCTCTCTTGATCGCTCCAGTTTCTTGCGCTCTATTATATCCTTCCAGTAGGCAGTGTCGAATCGCACCTCACTTATATAAATGTTGTTTTCGATGGTCTGGCTTTTGCCGCAGCCACAAACTGACTCTATCTTTTGGTGTTTGCTGTTTGAGTTTGCGCCTGATCCATCACTACTGTGTCTTCTCCTGTGACCCAGTTTAAATATGTTGTTGTTATCCATCATTGGTAGGGTAAAGTAATATTACTATTATTATTATTAATAAATATATACAGAGATAAATATAAATATAAATACAGATATATAATTATCTTTAGAGATAAATAGGTATATGGAATAATAAATAAGGTGATTGTTATATAAATATACAATAACAGACTCTCTATAAACAAAGAGACAATTGACAACCAACCTTATATGTGTGTGAGTGTGTGGATTGATTGATTGATTGTTTGATTGATTGATTGATTAATGAGAGTGAGTGGGTGAGTGATTGAGTGATTGAGTGTTGGTTGTGGAGTTGGTTATTGGTTACCGCTGCAGCTGCTGTTTCTGATGGCGGATAGGAGAATGTTATAAAGATGGTTATGACAGACAACCCAACCTCCTAGCTGTTGGTTGGTTGCCACTACTTCTATTACTACTACTATTACTACTACTGACCAGTCAGCACAGCTATTTGATGATGATGATGATTATACTGCACTGTTGTTGTTGKTTGAGTATTTTCTTGGATGCTGCTGTTTTGTTGCTTGCTTATTGTTGTTGCTGCCTGCCTGCTGTCAGTCCTCTCATCAACGCATCATACATCACAATCGCACGCACAAACTCTTAACTAACTAACCACACGACACCCTTTTGATTCGTCGTCAACAACAATAACATCCAGCGTCGTGTTATTATTATCCTCACACAGCAACAAGTGAGTGTGTGTGAATGTGTTGGTGTTAATGTTAATGCTAATGTTATATATGCCTGTTATGTATGTCTTTGTCTTTGTGTGTGTATGTATACATGTTAAGATATTGGTGATGCTTTATGCTTCAAATATATATTGGCTAACAAGCAAGTAGGAGTGAGGAGGGGATGACAACAATCATTGATTGGTACATGTTGTTATAAAGTGGGGTGATTGGTGATCATGATCACTACCATATGTGTGTGTGTGTGTGTGTGTATGTGTGTGTGTGTTGTTTATCTGTTAGTGTGTTGTGTGTTTGAAACAGATGGGGTTCGATGGGGCCACCAATCAACGAACTAAAAAGATACGGCCCTTCACAAACTATCCAGGTGATATCTCCATCATCATTAATTATAATTAATTAACAGTTATCTGTTTTTGTGATTAGTATCCAATTAAATTAATGATTAATATTAATGATTTGGATATATATTATGTTGTTTGGAAGGTGACACCAATGTTTAGGTTTCAAATGAACAGACGAACTGAACAAAGATTCCTGGAGATTAATGTTTACCTCTTGGTTTTGTGTCTAGGGTAAAATGACTAGTTGGCAACCAGATAAGTTCTATCTGACCATTTCCGTTGGCAGATGAGATGTGCGCTTATGTCATTGGATAAGATCAACATTGTTTGTTGTGGTACCTGTTTAAATCTCAATCTATCCTATCTGGAAATTTAATCTTTTTAAAAAAAATGCGGAATTATTAAAGCTATAAAAGTATATTTGGGAAATTTTGGGTTTCGCACGCGCAATTGGTCTAGTGGCAGAATTCTTGCCTTCCAAGCAGGAGACCCGAGTTCGATTCTCGGATTGCGCAAAACCTTTTTTCAATTTTAAGGATCATGAGATCTACTGAAGTTGAACTTCCATTTGAACTTCCATTCTGTTTAATACGTGATTAGCCACACGATTCATAAATGAACTTTTCTTCTAAAGTGGATCATCACATGCACGTGTAGATCAATGTTCATAGTTGAGATTGATAGAGATAAATAAACATAAACTTGGATGATGATGATGGTGTCAGATAACCATACTGGAAATGATGAAGAGAGATCAATGATGTGTCAGAAGAATAAGAAGAAGGAGAAGGTCATTTGTTGGACGTGCAAACAATCAATGTGCACTGTTTGTGTGTCCAATCACAGTGGACATGATATGAGTCATGTTGATCACATCAAGGAGTGTTTGATGAAGAAGGAATATGATGGATTGTGGTGCATGCCAAGGTTGGATCATCTTTGGAAGACACTTCAACAATGTGTCCAATCATATCAATCATTGGAACAGACACAGAAGGAGGTCAGTGATCACTTTGAACAACTGTTCAAACTGTTGATGGCACAGGAACACAAGACCAAGACACCAATCAATGCTCAAATGTCACACATTCAATCAACAATCAACAATATCATCAATGAGATCAACCAAGTCAGTTACATCCTCAACATGTCATATCCAGTTTATAGAAACAACAACAATTTTGTTAATGAGGACCAGGATCTATCTGAAGTGATTGGATCGATCAAATCATGTTCAACGATCAATCAGTTCATAAACACATTGTCATCAACCCAATCACAACAATCAGACAGTATCAATGCACTCAGTGACAATGAACTGATGACGATGATCAAGAATCACAATCAACTGATGAATGATGTGCAATACGATCTCACTCAACTCCAAAGACAATCAATGGAGGGTGATATGATCAAGTTGAATGACGTCAAGAATAAGATCAGATCATGTCTTGTTCTGATTGAACAAGTTCAACAACCAGCGGCTCAACACCGGTTCAAAAATCACATCATCAATATGATAGACCATGGATACTCTGTGCTCTCACTTGACACATTCAAATGGACATCACACAATAATGTATTACCGAGGAGAATGGACCAATCCACTACGTCCACCATATACGCTGGTGGACACATCTACCAGTTTGGAGGTCACACCTCACAAAAAAGATATTCTCGTCTATCACTAGCCAACAATCGTTTCGACGAAGCTGATATTGTTGGAGTCAGTGGCGGCACCTATATATCTACATGCTTTGATGGTAACAAATACATCTATCTCGTCGGTGGAAACCAGGTAGAGAGATTGAAGCGCGTGGATCGCTTCAACATCAACACTAATGAATTCGAGCATGTAAGCGACCTACAAACACCACTTACCAATAACCATGGTACCGTACACCACCTCAATAACAAGCTCTACATGGTCGATACCAAAGTATGTAACAATGGCTATTTCATTTGGCACAGAATTATCACGCTCGACTTGTTAACACACGCCAATGAGGTCCTGCTGGAGAGAGACAATCGTGGATCATTTCAAAGCTCATGTTTCGATGGCATTGACAACATCTTCATCAAGACTAGTAATTCATTCCAACGAGTCTCATTGTCAAGGAAGCATGTGACTGTCCTTGAACAGTGTCCAGAACCAGAATCATTTAGCCATCTAATTTATAATCCAACACTTGGTGGTGGTGTCATTATCAGCATTGCTGGAAAGAACAACAATCATCTTTATTCGATTCAAGATAACAAGTGGACATTGATCAAAGACAATGATAAGATGAAGAGACACTCAATTCCATTCTGTTTGATCCGAAACTAGACACACAAGTTCCAAGTCTTGATTTGGTTTCCAGAAATTAACTTTTCTTAGAAAGTCCCATTGTCCTGTAATTGTCATTTATTACCATTCATTAATTGAGATTAATTTAAAATTAACAACAGATAGTAATTAAATATGCACTTGGATGATGATGGTTTCGGACAATAACACTTATAATAATAATAATGATGATGATAGATCAATGATATGTCAGAAGCATAAGAAGAAGGAGAAGTTCATTTGTTGGACTTGCAAGATGTCGATATGCACTGTTTGTGTGTCCAATCACGGTGGACATGAGATGAGTCATGTTGATTACATCAAGGAATGTTTGATGAAGAAGGAGTATGATGGATTGTGGTGCATGCCAAGGTTGGATCATCTCTGGAAGACACTTCAGCATTTCGTTGAGTCGTATCAATCATTGGAATGTTTGATGAAGAAGGAGTATGATGGTGCAACCTCCCGATTAATTAACCATAAATGAAAACTAGCATTTATTCAAGATATATAATTGTAAAACAACAATTGTTGGGATATACTGGTATATGGATGATTCATAATTATTCATCGCTGTTGGCAGAATGACGAGCTAGAGTTTTGTTTAAAGCCGACTCCCGTCATACCTGGTAGGAGTAGTATTGGTTTGGGAGTATTTGTTTGGTATTATTAATGAGGCCAAAATTCCTACCTAGAAATTTTTGTTTAAAGCCGCCTCTCGTCCGCCCTGGAAGAGAGACGCGATGTTCTGTTTATTTATCCCGGGGGGAACTACACAATGTTTTGGTTGTTCGGACACTGTTCTGGTTGAGTCCACTGGCCTTTGTGTCGTCGGCTGGTGGTATTTCGAACTAAAAATTATAAAC
Organism: Acytostelium subglobosum LB1; assembly: GCF_000787575.1. Taxonomy (NCBI): domain Eukaryota; phylum Evosea; class Eumycetozoa; order Acytosteliales; family Acytosteliaceae; genus Acytostelium; species Acytostelium subglobosum. Next base: position 539,787 of record NW_012236523.1, on the reverse strand, counting down.
GAATAAATGTGTTGAAATTTGTTTTTCTGACATCAAGGGCTTGTAGCTCAGATGGTAGAGCGCTCGCTTAGCATGCGAGAGGTAAAGGGATCGATACCCTTCTAGTCCAAAGTTTTTATTCTTTTCCAAACTTTTTCTTTTCCAAACTTTTTCTTTTCCAAACTTTTTTTTTGTGCAAACCCAAAAAATAACAAAATTAACGTAGAGCTGGAAAAAAATAGGCAATCCCAAAAAAAAAAAAATTTTTTATCAACTTTGGTACATTTTGAACAGATTATTCCACATGCATTGTTATTGAATTGAATCATTACCATCGACACTGGAATTCGAGTTGTTGTGTATCTTTGTCGAGTGGAAGGATCGCTCCAACTCTGCAATCTGAGAGATGATTGAAAGATTGTTGCTTATGGCCTTGTTTGATCGTGCTCCTGTTACATCCGAGTTCAACTCAGACATTGACATATTGTTTTGTGTTGTTGAAGTTGTTGCTGATGTTGTCGATATATCTGTGAGGTTGAGATTGTCAAGGTTAATCTCATCCTCCTCTTCCTCGGGTTCATTTGGGTTCTTCTTTATAACAATCTTGCTAATGTCCAACTCTGGCTCGGGTGGAGGAGGTGGCGGTACATAATCCTCGTCGTCGCTGGATATGATAATGATCTCTGACTCATCAACGTATTCCGGTCCATTAAACCTCTTGAGTTTGTTGTTTAACTTTGTGATCTCCATTATCTGTGCAGCAATCCTCTCTTGATAATCATCAATTGAATCAACCTAATGTGTAATGTACACTGGTCAGTGTGATTCCATATCTAGACATGGCATGGCATGGGATGGCTTACCACAACGTCGTATTCCTTTTGAAGCTCACGGTACTTGTCCTGGAGTTGCTGATGCTCTGGTGATTGAGGGGATATCAGACGTGCTTGGAGTGCCAGTATCTCACCATTCAATGCCTTGATATTCCTGTTGTACTCTTCCTTTAGTGATTGGGACAGTTTTGCGTACTTTCTCTCAAACTCATCGTTCATTCGACCCTTTGCCTCCAGGAGTGTTGTGTCAAAGTGTCGCTCAGCATTTATCAACTGTTCCTCCTTCTCATTCAACTGCTTCACATTGATCTCCACCTGTGAAGACAACTCCATAATTTGTTCCTTGTAACATGCATCCATGTCTGTCAATGTTGTCATCTGGTTCTTGATCGTGTCGCCCTATTTCCATTGATTGATTGAGGTTAGATGATGATGGTTGATGATGGATCAGATTGGGATTGAACATACCAGTTGTTTGGAATGTGTATCCTTTGCAATGAGCTCTGACTGTAGACGATTGATCTCATCATCCTTCATTGCCAGGAGTGGCTTGACCTTCTTGTCAAATGTATCATGTTCATCGCTTGCACTGGGTGATGACTGTGATGATGTGACTTGGATACTTGCTGCCGCCTCGATTTGATTGGACATCATCTCATTGGCCTCTTGCAAAGCATTGTTCTCTCTATCATATGCTTCCAATAATTGATCATTGTCTTCAAGTTGCTTCCTTAGACTCTGAATCTCCAACTCCATGCCGTGTATCTTGCTTTCCAGATTATTCATCTTGTCTCTGTTTGCAACCTCCAGTTCATGTTGTTCAACATGGACATTGAACTTGATTGGTTCGCTGTCCTCTGGATCATCCTGGCCAGCACTGTATCGCTCTTCGCTTCGAAGTGGGGTGCCAATGAACACCTCGGTCATCCTCTGTGATGAGAGTTGAGCAGAATCGAGCGACAGACGCACATTGTTGATCTCCTCATTCTTTTCGCAGAGCTCAGACAGCAGTTTGACCTTGGCCTCCTTGAGCTCGTTGTTCTCCTGTTCCAACTTGATCAATCCTTCAGTCAAATCTCGCAAAAGCAGGTCCTCTTTGACCTTCATTGTCGTATACTGCTCGAGCTTCAGGGCATGCGCCTTCTTCATCATCTCCACCATGTTGTCGTTTGATCGCCTGATGGCCTCGATCTCTCTGGCGTGATCTGCGCGAACCTGTTGCAGTCTGGCATTCTCATCACTCATTCTCGTCATGGTAGACTCGAGGTCTGCCTGTGTCTGGAGGAAGCGGGCATGTAGCTCCTGGTACTGTGCGTCCATTTCCTTCTTCTCCTGCTCCCACTGCTGCTGTCCTGCTCGCTCATTGTTGTATCGACGTCGCTCCACCTGTGCAGGCGTGGACGGGGTGTCCTTGGACTTGTACGGCGATTGATACTCATCCGTTCGCTGTCCCGCCGACGCGGCGGTCTCCAGGGACCTGGCCAACTTGTCGTTCAACAGTTGCTTGGCCTCGCTGACCAACTCCCTGTTCTGTTGTTTGAGCGAGATGATCTGATCTTCGTAGCTGTCCTTTCCCTCGCGGAATGACATCTCGTAGCTGTTGAGTATATCGCGCAGTTCCAGGTTCTCGATGGCATAGCGCGTGATCTCTGGATGCAGTCGAACCTGCTTCCTGAGCTCCTGTATCTCCTCGTGTTGCTCCTCCTCCAGGGATGAGTAGAGAACACCAGTGCGTCCCTCCAGTCTTGCAATGTGACTCTCGCGCAGCTTTAGAACAAACCTGGTCGACTGCAGGAAATGATCTTTCTTCTCGCAAAGCAGCTTCTGTTGCCGACGAGCGTGCTCAGTCTTGCGCTGCTGCTCGCTGAGCGCCTCCTCACGCTCGAGAGAGCGCGACAGTAACACCTCGAGCTCGTGGATGCGCGCTTCGTATGGCTGCGTCCGAGGGTCGGCCGGCACCAGTTGGCTCATCCACTGCGCGTCCGCAGAGATCGGAGGCAGTGTGCCAAACTGGCCGCTGGTGTGGCAACGATACAGCTCGTCCTTCAGCTTGCGGATCTCCATCTGAAGCAGTGTGATGTTGCCGCTGGCCTCCTCATTGATGATGGCCATGTTGCGCACACTCTTGGCGCGTTGTGCAAACTGAAGTGTGGACAATGACTCGCTGTAATATAGCTCGCTGGGTGAAACTGTCGCTATGATGTATGTCTTGCTGTTGCCACCCAATGAGTCCTTGAGCAGGAAAGTGAGCTTGGAGTCTCTGTACTGAACGTGTCTGGGCTTGCCATTGGCCACGTCCACCAATGATCGAATAACATTTCCAAGACATGACAATGACTTGTTGATGCTGCCAGCCTCCTTCAAACGTGTTCCTGCCGCCTCTGTACTCTTCTGGCGCTCAGATCCAGCCAAATCAATCAAACTAAGTCTTGCATTCTTGATCTTTGTCAGGCCATCATCTGGATTGATCTGAGTGAGTGAATGAATGCGAGTGAGTGAGAGAGTGGCAACACAAAGCCAATGAAGCCAGCCTGGCATCCTATACATACAGTTGTTGACTCGATGTTGATGGTGAGGACACTGTGTGATCGTGAACTGTTTGAGTTCATGGCGGTCTCGGCAACATGGCGATTGGCCACACCAATCTCGAGCAAGTCCATGGCGGCGAGTGTGTGAGTGACTTCAATCTCGGTCAGACCCTCGACGTATATGCCTCGTTTTAGATCCTCGCGTATCGATAGGTTTGGCGACGTCTCTACAAACAGATCCATGATCTGCTCGTTGTAGATCTCGAGGAATGAGAGTGTGCAGCGGTAGGTGGTGTTGGGGTCCTGGTTGCCATCCAGTCGCTCAAAGATATGTTGGAACGTGCGTGGAATGAGTCCACGGTCGTGTGGCTCGCCCATGATCGTGTAGGACTTGCCACTGCCCGTCTGGCCATAGGCAAAGATGCAGCCGTGGTATCCATCGATGCAAGAGTCCACAATAGGACGAGCCACGGCATCAAACAGTTGTTCCTGAGTGGTGTTCTCGTCGGCCACATAATCGAATGAGAACAACTTGGCATCAGGCTTGGCGTCCAACATTATAGTATTCTGTGATTGTAGTGCTGTGAGGCATCTTGTCTTTGCCAACTCATTGTTGCCAATCAGATGTCTAGTGCGTACACACACCTTTACATTATCATTGATCGTTGTTGTCGTTGTTCGACTGCTGTTGTTGTTGTTGTTGCTATATGATGACGATGTAGTTGAAGATTGAGCCAAGCTATTGTTCATGTTGTTGCTGTTGCTGTTGCTGTCGAGGCGACCATGGTCGTCTTGATCAGTCGCTATATCATCAACAATGTTATTGTTGTTGCTCATTGTACTTGATCAAAGGCATACGTATATGTATGTATGTGTATCTGTTGTCGGGGATGTCCAAGTTCAATAATGCGCGGGCGATCCCAAAGTGCGCGCCAATCTTCCAACCCCCAACCCTCAAAGTCAATGCGAGGGTATGTCTGCGAGGGTATGTCCAAGCTCATGGTTGTACAAAGTATGTCCTGTTTATTATTACCTTTACTATACTATAATATACTTTAAATAAATGCCTTGATAATAGCAAAGAATACCATGGCAACGATCAAGACTATAAGGACTAATAGTATACATAGTCTGTTCCTGTAACCTTTGTGTAGTTTGTTGGCATCCTTTGAAATGGCATCGGCTTCGACAATGTTTGCCTCTGTCTGGTCCAGGTTGTATTCGATCTGGTCGAGCAGTGTGCCCTGCTTGATGACCAGCATGCTGATGTCCTGTATGATTGCCGACAGATCGTTGATTGAGCGCAGGATCTGCTTGATCTCGGCGTTGCGCTGCTCCACCTCGCTCTCCATGATGCCGACGACCTCCAGCTGCTGCTCGGTGAATCCGAACCCCTTGTAGTCCTCCTCCTCGTCCGGTTCATCCTGTGACGTGTCGCCCCATGCATCCAACTTTGAATTCTTCTGCAGTGCATTCAAGAATGCTCTCTGCTTCTTCCTAAACTCCATCGACACATCATGCAACTGCTTCGACTTTGCCGACTGTATATTCTTCCTAAGCTTAACCTCCTCTCCACTCATATTCTTCTTCTCTCCCAATATCTTGATCATATTATGTGTCTTGCTAATGTCCTGTTTGATTGATTGATTGATTGATTGAGTAAATGAGTGAGTGGACGTGTCGGGGAACATTCCATCCCTTGCGATCAATCATTCAATCAAACATACGGTTGCAATATCTTTAGTCATGACTTCAATCTCTGTCTCAATCTCAATCTCGCGATCATTATCAAACATGATCTCTGTCATTGTAGCGTGTAACTTGCCAAGCTTCTGAACTAAAGTGTGCGGCAACAACAACATGTTAGTGATCACTAACTTGAGCATGAGTATGAGGTAAGTACTTACTCTTATCATTTAATAGACTTAGTTTGGTGTCTATGTCATGTATCTTGATCCATTCTGGTGCAACGTTCAATCTTGTGAGAGGGATATCACCTGAGGTTCCATCTCTCTTGTTCAATGGCTCTGCTGATCCATCGTCCTTTCTAAATGCAGCACTTGGTCTACTATTCTTATGTTGATCTCTCAAACTATTATATGTTGCTGTTCTATTTCTATATGACATTGTTTATTTATTTGAGTGTTTGTGATCGATCGAGTTGTTTGTTTGTTTGTTTGAGTGAATGAGTGAATGAGTGAATGAGTGATTGTTGAGCTCAACACCTATATAGTTATACAAGTGTAGTTATGATATGTATAATGTAATGTAATATAATATGTAGTATCTGTTGATGATAGTGAATGAAAGAGAGAGAGATAATAATGTTTATTGTTTGTGTTTGAGGTTGGTGTTGTGTGACCCACTTTGGGTGTTTTTTGATTGTTTGATCCCAGGGATAGCTAGACGATGAACACCTCACATCCACCACCCCCACATCGTTTGACATCGGTCATTATCCCTCACTTCAAAGTATTTATTTATGATCCGGATCAACAAAGATGGATGTATGACGTAGTAACTAATAACAATGAACCATTATCTCTTAATATTTTATGAATGAATGAATGAATGAACTAATACTAACATGGTAAAGGTCTTAAGCTTAGGAAGAATGTGGAAGATAGATAATCTTATGTCGTCAAGTATGATTGACCGATTGATATTTTTGGATCCTTGGAAATTTACGAGGTATATTATCTACCAACAATAATGAATCTGGTCATTCTATTACTGTAAAAGGAAAATTTGTGTGTACAAATAATATTATTTACATTGTTATAACATAACACGGATCTGCTCCATTCTAAAAGTGACGTTATAGTCCACTTTAATTCTTGATCAAAAGACGAAAAACCAGACAAAACATTGAAAATTTACAGAAACCCCAACAATCTTTAGATTAACTACACAACCACCACAAGTCACAAACACAGATACTTTGTTACCAACTTGAAATGAATAGATGGACGTATCTTGTTAGTTGGCAACTGAGTCCAAAGGGTTAATAAATTGGACTTAAGTAGTAGTATTGTATTCATTTATTCAATCAATCAATCAAACAACAACTACAAATAATAGTACTATTAATAATGAGGATAAAGGTTAATTGGAAGGAAAACAAGTTGGTTATACCAGTTGGTCCCACAACTGATAAGGTGTCACGTCTGTTCAAGGACATTGCTGTACGCTTCGCACCTTACAACCCCAATGATGATGATCTCATCATATCAGAGTTGAGAACCTCCGATGGATACTTTATCTCGCCCCATCTCACAATTGCCGATGCCATCCAAGATAGTGAAGTACTCATTGCCGTTGACTTTGAGTCATGGAAGACCGAACAATACAAGTATGTTACCGGAGTCGGAGTCGGAGTTAGTGTTGGAGATGAGTTGAATGAATAACTAACTAAGTAATGTATATATATATAGGCTGTGCAAGACCATCTTTGAAACTATCAAGGTACATAACCATGAGTCAGAGGTTGCACTCAAGGTCAACATTGGTACCAATATCAAGAACAACTTGTTCATCTCGATATTGAGCAATTCAAACTTGTTGAGACTGGAGTTGTTTGATGCAACTGACTTGTCACAGTACTCTACTGATGGAAAGCACCTTGTTAGCCACTATCAGAATGATGAGACCAAGTCTTATGTCAAGGCATCATTCGTCGTGGTTGGTGGCACTGTCATCGCCGTGGAGGTCGAGGTCAAGACATGGTCCGCACCACGTCCAGAGATTGCCCGTCTCGACATCACATGCCAGGGCAAGAAGATCATCAAGGGCGCATTCACAAACGTCCAGCAGGCCTACGACAACACAATCGTGCCCAATGTAACATTGCCAGCACTTGTGTCCACTGGCAAGGTCTACCCAGACTACGACGAGTTTGATCACTACGAGACTCACGGCGGCAATGGCACCAAGCCTGAGGAGTACTTCAATGTCACCTCGACTGGCGGCATCCGCTTCGAGCAGATCGACAAGCCATACACCGACCACGACTGGTTCAGCAATGGCAAGACCAACAATCACTTCTACGTCGACCTGCAGGCTGTCAACACCACCGACACCCGCCAGACACTCACCAAGCTGTCCGGTCGCTACAAGAACAAGGAAGGCCAATGGGTGGCTGTCGAGGCTTACTCGGCCGTCAAGAAGGGCTTCTACAACTACATGTGTCGTTGGGAGTCTGTCAACATCACTTTGGAGGCTCGCGAGACTATCAAGTTCGCCATTTGCATCACCATCCACATCCCCAAGAAGCTGACTGAGCGCCAGCGTCGCACTTCCGACTGCCTGCCAAACAAGCTCGACATGGAGGTCTTGGTACACGACGACACTCAACGCACTACCACCCTCCCAGTCGCCTACATCAACAGGACCCCAACACCAGTGTTGCCAACAATGAAGACACGCGCAAAGTACTTGGGCGAGTCAAAGCCATTGGTCTACTTCCAGACCGTCGACAACTTTATTGGCGAGTCTCGTGCCTTTGTCCAGGTGACCAAGACCACCGACTATGGCGTCGAGAGCTTCAACGTCATGGCCAGCTTCACCAGCACCACCTACACCATCAACAGCGACACTCTCAACAAGTTCGCCTGGAACGCCAAGAAGGCCAACCAGTCCAAGTTCGAGCTGGAATTCAGCAGCTCCAACGATGACTTCTCCTACAAGGCCTACGCCATCGTGGACCTCGCCCTCACCAAGACCATCGGCTTCTGCTTCGAGATGACCTCGGCCGATGGCTCATCCTCCACTGGCTACTTTGCCTTGCCACAGCTCAAGGTCAGCACCGATTAAGGTACTACTTTGTCGTTCATTTTAAATGTATATATTATAAACATGTGATTTTTTCGTTCTTACTACAGCCTGCTGTCTTTCAATGAACTCATCTGTCTCTTCATTATCCTTTGTTCTTGACGATTCCACGTTAACTTCTTCTTGATGAGAACTGCTGCGCCAATGAGTATAGCCAGACCTACAACGCTGGCCAGGACTGCAATGACGATGGTCTTCCAGTTGGAGGGCGTTGAACATGTCTCCTTGTCATTGCCAAGTAGTGCTGCCATGCTTGGGTCGATGGCACACACCTTGAAATGTGGCACATTAATGGCAGTCCATAAAGAGAAGGTGTCGTTGGAGGCTGATGTTAGAACTATCGGGTCGGCTGCATCTAACTGTGTAAACTCTGATACTGCCACACGACCGTCGACATAAAGATGACTGGCAAACTTGACTTGAAGTATTGAGTTGCCCGAGACTATGTGGTAGGAGTTAGTATCCACCTCGCCACTTGTCTGATGCTCAGTGCCACAAGCTGATCTGGTTGTGCTGTTGGTCTTGCTCTGGATGATCACTTGGAGTGAGTTCAAGTTTGATTTGAACGACCAGTCGGCAATGGAGATGATCAGCTTTAGTGAGTTGGCAGTCAGTGCCATCACCTGTCCAGCGAATTGATAACGATCAATTGATTGATTGACTTGGAGCACGACCAAGGACATGCTGACTGTGTCGTTGGAGAAGGTGCCATTGACGATGCCCGTGACATTGTCAGTGATCCAGCGAATGTTGTTCATGTCCAGTGTGCGCACAACTTGTCCAGTTTGATTCAGTTCGCGTAAATATCTGATGGAGGATATGAATTCGATGCCAGCTGGATTGCTAGCTGTACCATTCCTCATTCCTGGTGTCTGATCATTCGGGTTGGTGGGCTCGGTGCAGTTTGCACGAGTCCATCCATCATAACAGTAACATGTGCCCTGACTACATCGTCCATTACCTGCACATAGCTTGTCGTCTACCTTTGGACAACTTGTGTCATTAGAATAGTAGAACAATGTATTGTTGGTAGAGAAGCCTGCCATGTTGACGGTGACGACCATGCTATCAGTTCCATTTTGTGGAGTAGTTCCATTAAACTTGCATATCATTGTTGTTGAAGATAAAACAGTTACATTATAGCATGGCTCACCAGCGATTGAGATCGAGACACCATTCATCGCGAATGATTTGCCCTTGATAGTGAGTGAGGTTGTCTGATTGGTAACACCTGATGATACATCATCTACAGTCATACTTGAATATTGGAAGATGGTTGGGGCTCTGGCTTTGGTACCATTCAATGACACATCGACATTGCGGCCACCCAACAAGCTGCCGGATGGAGTAGGTATAGTACATGTGAACTCTTGATGTGGTAGAACAAACTTCACTCCAACACAAGTATCATTGCCAACCTTGATTGATATCAATGATGCATTGGTGTAGAAGTTGTCTCCAGTGACTGTGATCACTCCTCCATTGGGCCCAAGATTAGACATGTGTATAATTGATGGTGGTGAGTATGAGAAGTACTTGGTAGTTGTCAAGTTCTTGTTCTTCAAGTTGGTTGTCACTATTATTGGGAAGGGACCACCGTAGCCAGCATCGAATGTCATATCCTTTCTTGGTGGGTAATAATCGAGTCTTGCGAATGGTGTAGTCCTACCCTGGAATTGGAAGCTGTACTGGCTAAAATATGTACCGCCCTTTGATACCAACATCCATATAGTAGCTCCCTTGGTCGGGACCGAGTATGTGTCCAACTCAAACTGTGGACCTATTCATTCAGTAATTGAATCTGTTAGTCTCTAACATTGGCCATGTTGGAGTTTGTACTTACTGTCAATGAAGAACTCAGATACAGTGCCCCATGGATTGGAAGCTAGGGAGACGTTGTAGGTCATGGCGACAAAGTCGTAGATGTAGGCTGGTGCTTGGGTTGGTGGGGCAGGGTAGTAGTTGGTCACTTGTTTGTTGGCATTTGGTCCATCTGTAGTTATGTAGAATCCTTGTGTAGTGTCGTATGCCAATGATGTCCAGAATCTTGGCCACTCCAACTGTGCATAATACCTCGCCAATAGCTTATACATTGACTGTGTGGACTGTTCAACATAGCTCAAGTATCCGCTCAGTCCCTCTGCCACCAGAGCATGACTATATATGCTTGATCCAGTGACATTACTATTTCCCCAGAATGTTGAAAGGTATCGGTTGTTGTTATCTATTGATTGACTGGTGGTTAGTATGTGACGGAAGTCTGATCGATTGATTGATTGATAACTCACTTATGGCGGGCTTGGTGGCCGTATAGAATATTGAGTCTACTGTAATGTTGATGGGATAGATGAAAGTGTCGATTGTGCTGGAAAGTGTGCAAGTAAGGAAGCCATCCTCGATTACTTGGACACCTGAACATGTTGCCAAGTTATTGCCCAATGCGATGTTTGAGACCATGTTGGAGTTGGAACCAAAGTTCTTTCCTGTTATTGATACCAATGTACCTTGTGCCACTGAATCAAGGTATACCAATGCAATATGAGGAGCCTCGTATCTAAATATTGTGCTCCAAGTATATTGTGGTTGTTGACCATTGGTCGTGATGGTCAAGTTGAAGACACCAGTGCCTGGTGGGATGTTGACTGTGATGGAGGTGCTTGATGTCTTTCTGATGTTGGTGGCGGAGAAAGATTGGCGACTATCAGAGCTGGTGAATGTTACTTTGAGTTTGGAGACATCGGTCACTGTTGATAGATTTCTAATGTTGGTAATCAGAGCATTGGCATCACCAATTGTTCGAACTGGCTTGATGTAGGGGTCCTCAAGGCCACCATACTCGCAAACAAAAGACAATCTATCCTTCAACTGCATGTTGTTCCATGTGAACTCAACATTATCATAAGCAATATACCATTCATCCAAGAATGAGAACATCGATGGTTCATAATAGTTGAAGTCTGAGAATGATGGACTCTGTTTGTGTGAGGGTGGGTGGGGTTAGGGCTGGAACTATTCCATTTGCTCATCGTTGATCATACCTCCCCAGAATATGTATTGAATATAAGTGTTCCATTCTCTGGACCACTGTTGTAGATGTAGATACCATCCTCTTTGATGCAATCGCCAGAGAGCCAGATCTTGTCGGAGGGCATCAGTGCCAGACGTGTAGCCAACACAAAGTCGTTCTCCTCCTTTGTAGTTATGGTCACCAAATATCCACGTTGATTATTAATATTTGATTGATCACAAAAGTTGAGTGCATCTATTGGTGATACACTGGCACTATAAAATGAATAATTATGTCCTTTGAATGGTAAGGTTGTGACCAGGGTTTGGGCCTGGGTAACAGTTGTTAAGGACAACGCGGCCAAACAAAGTATTAACAACATGGACAATGATTGTCTGTCCATTCGTATAAATAATTAGTAATATATAATATGTACAGTGAATGGAAGTTGTTTGATTGAATGAATGAATGAATGAATGAGTTGTGAGGTGAAGTGATCAATCAATGACTAGTCATGAGGGTGGTCAACTAAAGAGGTCCATCTGGAACTCACACATAGATGGTGCAAGGTCCTGGACACATCGTTAAGGAGGAAGGGCGATAGATTGTCTGCATAGGATGATGGGGTTTGTTGTGTCGCGACGCATCTTACATAGAGTAAATCGTTGGTGCTGCAAATGATAAATATCCAGAGCAAGTACCATCTTTGGCACATATCTGGTAAGAGAGGGCAAGGGAACATTCAAGGTTCAAAATATCTGGACACTCGGGTCTCTCCCGAACATTTGACTGATAAATATCAGGCCCCAGTGTGGGGTCACGCTTGGTGATCCCATCACCCACATGGACACGAGTGTTTTAAGGTGAGACTATGTGTGATGTGATTGACGCTCCCACACAAGGGGCACGATGGATGGACACGGGGACTGTGCTGGGGCACAGGGCCATTAGAATCTCAGTCAGTAGCTGATTGAAAGAAGGTCTTAAGTCTGCTTAGACATGGACCCAAACACTTGGAAGGTCTCCCCATCATTGTTGGTGATGGTGTCAATGTCATCCATCTGTTGATGTTGAAGTGAGGAGGTTGGGGCCTTTTGTTTATTAGTACATGCCCATGTCATTGTCCAACTTTGCGCACTTCACTTGCGTAGCCAAGTCAACCAAAGGGGGTGTTGTGTGTGGCGTCACACTTGTTTGTCTGTCGCTGCTGAATGATTGATTGATTGATTGATTGATTGATTGATAGGACAGAACAGACACTGGACATAGTTTAGTTGTTCTTCTTTGATTGAACTTGTTGCTTGGACTTGGATCTGACGCCCTGGTGCTTGGAAGTCTGCTCGGCTTCCAAGTGGTTGTTCTTGGCGGACTTCTCAGTGGGCTCATCCTCCTCGCTGTCACTTCTAATGTCCTCAACGCTGCCATTGATCATCTTGCGATAGATGATGCGCAGGATCAAGTAGAACCAGAACATATGCAAGAAGAGAAGAACGATCAGACACACATTGGTCGAGTAGAACTGTGGATAAGTTGTGGACACGTAGAATGCCTCGAACCTAGGTTATATGATTGCGAAGGGAAGGGAAAGTTAGTCAGTGAGTGATCAATGTTGTTCGCGGCGATGTGACGGTGGGTACTTACAGTGAGGTTCTAACAAGGACGGATGGGAGGAAGACCAGACGCATCATGAAGAACACGATGACGAAAAGGACAAAGAGCAACTCAGAAGTGACGTACATGACGTAGTTCTTGCTCTCCTTTTGCAAATAGTTGATGGCCTTGGCTGTGTAGAGGAAGATGTCGCCAGCGTTGTGCAGCCAGAGAATGACCAGACCAATGCGGTGATAACGATACCAATAGGAGGCGCCAACCAAGAAGAAGGTGGCAAAGTGATGTGTCAGCATCTGGTAGAAGTCCTTTCTCTTGGTCTCCATGAAGATGGCAATAGTGCAGTGCAAGTAGAATGCCAACTCTAACAGGTAATATGTTCTGTAGAGAGTACTATATATGGTTGGATTGATTGTAGTGGAAAGGTGTGAGTGGTCATCAATCATTGATCGATCGCTTGAGTTTGACGAGCGATCACCCCTTCCGCGGCCAGCCCCAAGATGTATGTGATGGGGTGGTTGGCGGAATGGGATGCGATGGGATGGGGTGAAGGGGTGTCAACATACTTGAATGGTTGGATTGGCCAGCCGAGCCAAAGGTTGATGGTTGGGAACAATGTCCAGTTCTCTTGAGAGTAGAGATAGCATCCATAAACAAAGGCAGAGATGTAGTAAAGTGAGTACCATCCATTCTCAAGGAATCTGGCCATGTATGATGGGCGAACCTTGTATGAAATGGCTATTGGCTAGAGTAATGGAGTAAGGGAGGTATGGGAGAGGGACTGATTGTTAGAGTCTGCCCACATGGCCTCAAGGGCAACACTCAATCACATACCTTAAGGATGAAATGTTGATATAAGTATCTAACCAAGAAGAACAGGTTGGTTGCGAGAACCAAGAAAAGTATGGCATTAAGCTCTGCAACGACCTTTCTGCTTGATGAGAAGATAGAGTTGTCTGGATTGTAGTAACGCTCGAGCTCAAGCTCAGAGATACCATTGGCGTCCACTGTCATTGTTTGATTGATTGGTGGGATGAGGGTAGATAGGTGAGGGATGTGGAAGTTAAGTTGAGTTGGGGCGCGTGCGTGGGGTGAGTGGACGAAGGCGAGGGCGAGGGCTAGTGTGACAGCTTTTTTAATGAGCTGTTTGTTGATGCTGCTGAAGGCTAATCACTTGTGCGTAAATGAGTAGTCAACAACGATACCTGTTACTTATGTGTATGTATGAATGATTGAATGAATATGTGTAGTATGAATGTTGTTATAACAAGAATGCCAAGGATGGCGGGTTGGTTGGGTTAGGCAGGTAGATTGGATGGTTGACAGGTGCTCCTGAGTCCACACGATTTGTTGCTGGTGCTTGAAAGCGACGTCGCGTCTGGAAACAGCGTGTGCTCGTGTGTGATCGAGTGTTTGAGTTCTGATTATTAATAATAAAAATAAATAAAAGGATCACAACACTTTTTTGGTAGGGTTTGTGTGTGATCAGTGCTCCAACTGATTTGATCGAAACAAATTGGATAATATCTTCAAAGGTACTAATTTCTATCTTTTGTGTGTGTATGTGTGTCTCTGTAATCAGGGACCAAAARGCAAAAGAAATCGTGATGGTGGCAAGTTATGTTGCTGGTGTGTACACCACTTTGTGATCAAAGGGAATTGGGAATTAATTGTTCATAAGTAATCGATTACTTGGTGGATGATGTTGTTTTGAAACTATACATTCATTATATATACATATAGTATTTGTTGGATGTTATTTGATTTGGAGATTGTTAGATATATAGTCTTGTTTCATTCTTCAATACTGCATCCACCCATTCATCCATTTATCCTCTTTTCATATATTACCATTGTTTTAAATAGAACATTAAGTTGGTCCTTCCAAAGGGCAACTTAGAATACACTCATTCATTCATTCACTCGCCCAAGTGTCATCGTCGCTAGTTCATTCTATTTCAATCCAGATAAGTATTAATATGGTCAATGAACCGATTGTTCTATCTCCATTGGTCAACAATCTAGAGACAGGCCCACTTTTCGCCCTCCCACACACACATGCCACTGCCTCTCGCTCACTCACACACAAAGTCAAGTCTTTGGCCTGGGCTTCATTGACCAAAACTTCCATTTGTGGACATTGTGTTATTTGTCGCACTTAATGACGATAGTTGTGCCCTATCGTGTGTCTTTTAACATGTACATGTACTAGATTGTATATATGTATATAGTTATTTATATGTATATATGTTTGGAAGCAGTAGAAAATGACATGTTAACCAACCTCAACTGTTTACAGCACTCTCAATCGATTCGACACAGAACATTCATTCATTGTAGTTCGACAAGACAGCAGGAAGAGTGTTGACGATGGTGATGACAAGAGAGGAGGAGACAGAATGTGTAGAACAGGATGGAGTCGAGTCTAAGGTACCTTTGTCTTATGAATTTGACACGCAGAATCCAGAAGGGGCCAGGCTTCGAACACTCGAGAAAGTTAATAGTGTGGTTGATTTTCCGAAACAACGTTCCACATGTCATGAAATGTGACCATCAATCCAATCCAATCCAATTCAATCACACACTTTCACCTGGCTTCTCTTATGGAATGACCATAAGCGGCTTATGTGTGTGGTGGGGGAATGTGTACGTGAATGATTGAGCCAGGATGCTGCTCATCATGACATGTGCGACCCGTCGAACAAGCCAATCCTGGTCATGACCTTGATTGAGAGTCACTCTATCATTCTTGATGGTGTGTGCAAAGACAACCCATTCAAATCACTATCAACTCGGAACAGATCATTCATCACATTAGTTTACAGATAGACATAAGATATAGATAAACAGATAATCTCATAAATCTAAACAAGTACAGATAAATATAAACACATAAAATCATTCAATCATTCATTTCATTCAATTAATCATTACAGTGCTTCAGTATAAGTATATCAATCACATACTACAAAGCTAGCCTCTGGTTGTAATAATAAGGTATTGTCATATAACTTGAACTACTACTCAATCCATGAATGAATGAATGAATGGACGAATGAATGAATGTGGTGTGCTTCATCGATGACCATTCGATTGACATTGCTGGCTGGTGGTGCTGAAGTGGTGTTAATTGTGTGTGTGGGGTGTTGACATGAGTCATGCATCTTCCAACATCAACTTCACTCGCGTGCGCATATCAATTAATGTAGATAGAGTCACTTCACTCACTGACTCATTCAATTACAACTTTACTCTTTATATATTTATAACTATTCATTGTACATTGGGGATTACAGGTATATCGATTAATCATATATACATATATTATAGAGATAGTTTTAGACAGGATGGACAGATCACTCTCATTGTTTGTGATCATCTTGTCTATTGCCAGCATATTGAGTTGCCATGCTATTGACACTACAGGTATGATATTATGACAATGATGATTATTACGATGCAGATCAAGGATGTGATCAGCTGACTAATCAAACAACTCAATCAATCATTCAAATGAATTATAGGTCATCGCCAGGTGCACTTGGATGCAGTTGATAGTGATGATCTACCAAGGATTGAAGTTGGTAGGAATCATTTGAATAATACATTGATGTGGGGCAGCTACAGACCACATCTATACTCTGCGATGAAGACACGTAGTACAAAGCCAATTAACACTGGACTGATCTGGTCAACGCCAAACATTGACAATATGTTCTCAAGATTCGTCCACAAGTGCGAGCAGAGCAGCGATGGCGTCGTCGGCTACCACTGGCGTCGCCACGACGGCAAGAACTTTGGCGAGCAGGAGATCGTCGACCGTCCAGGCAACCTGCTGCTGACGACCACATTCGTCAAGAGCAACCACCACACGTCCAAGACGGGCGGTGACTGGACCGTGCGTCTGTCAGGACGCCAGCTCAACGCTTCGCTGCCAGTGCCACTCTTCTCCATGATGTACTACGTCTTGGATGAGAGCGTCACATCCAGCTCAGACTCTTGGCTACAAATTGCCAATCTCCCTGAGGACTCCAAAAAGGGATTGACTGGCGATCTCCAAGTGAATGGCAACAACCCAGACACTGGCCGCTACACATTACAATTCAATGATGGTAAGTCCAACTTCTGGCGAGCTCATTCATTCGTTGACTGACACTCTCTCCTTCCTCATAGTGTCATCTTCAACTCATCCACATGGATTCAAGTATGCCAAGTCG
This sequence comes from Acytostelium subglobosum LB1, assembly GCF_000787575.1. Classification (NCBI taxonomy): domain Eukaryota; phylum Evosea; class Eumycetozoa; order Acytosteliales; family Acytosteliaceae; genus Acytostelium; species Acytostelium subglobosum. The sequence continues at coordinate 522,785 of NW_012236523.1, read as the reverse complement.
CAACCAAGCGTTGACAAGTGGCACTTCTATGGCAAGGCAAGGTTTGACAAGGACAAGTGGAACGTCATCAACTCAATCTTTGATGATACCACCAAGCAACACATCACCAGCTACTATGGTGAGTGGAATGAGATCTCCAAACAAGGACGTCCCCAGCCAGTCTTCATCCCAACTCTTCCCAACATCGCTAACGATCACACCAACACAATGATCGTTCAGCGCGTGCTACAGGCACCATTCGATGTATGTATCCGCACACCTTGTCAATGACTCGACTCAATCACTCACCTCATTCATCCCTTTCCAGATTGAGATATCATTCATCTCTCATTCAACTCATTCACAAAGCGACCAATCATTGTTGTCGGAGCATCAGGTCAAACAGGCCGCCAAACATATCACTGGCGAGAAGTTTGATGGTTTGTTGGAGAAGTATAGGGAGGACTTTGAGAAGCGATTCGTCCAACACTTCCCTTTGGCCAAGGGTGTCAACCCTCAGTACAGAGAGTTTGGACGCGTCGTGCTCAGCAGCCTACTCGGCGGCATTGGCTACTGGCATGGTAACACATTGGCCACAGACCCAAGCAACCCAAGAGCACACTACAAGCTGCCCATGTCAACGCTGTTCTCAGCGTCGCCATCTCGTCCAGCTTTCCCACGTGGCTTCCTCTGGGACGAGGGATTCCATCAGCTGGTTATCTCGAGCTGGGACGTCGACCTGACCATCGAGTCTCTGTCGCACTGGTTCAACCTGGTCAATGAGGATGGATGGATCCCGCGCGAGCAGATCCTGGGCAACGAAGCGTTGTCCATGGTGCCACACGAGTTCCAGGTGCAGTCGCCCAGCATTGCCAACCCACCCACCTTGCTGATGACCGTCCTGAAGCTCATTGACCTGGCCGAGAAGTACAAGGCCAGCAATGAGCACAAGAGGGAGTACCAGACCATCGTTCAGTTTATCGAGGAGGCCTACCCAAGGATGGCCCGCTTCTACAGCTTCTACTGGCGCACACAGACCGCCAACCACATTGGCAACACATTCCGCTGGCGCGGACGTAAGGTCAACCACACACTGGCCTCTGGTCTGGACGACTACCCACGCGCCAACCCACCCTCATTACACGAGGTGCACGTCGATCTCTCGGCATGGATGGCATTCGCCTCAGAGGCAATGGGCACCATCTCCAAGTTCATCGGCAAGGACGACAGTGTCTACATGCAATCGTACAAGGAAATCACAAACACCCTGCGCGACCTACACTGGGACGATGTCACAAGCATGTACCAGGACGTCGTCTATGATGGCAACAACAACAACAAGACCTTTGTACGAACTGAGGGCTACGTGAACTACTTCCCTCTGGTGCTCGGTCTGGAGCCTGTGGACTCACCTCGTCTGCGGGGCTACCTCAACACGGTGAAGGACATCAGGGGCATCTGGAGCAGATACGGTCTGCGATCAATGTCATTGCGCGACCCACACTATGGAACGAATGAGAACTACTGGCGCGGTCCCATCTGGATCAACATCAACTATTTGTTTGTCAGCAAGTTCCACCAGAAGTACATGAAGAGCGGTCCTTTGATGCACGACTTTGCCATGACCTATTACACACTGCGCCATAACATCATCGACAACATCTTCCAGCAGTACAAAGAGACTGGATTCCTGTGGGAGCAGTACCATGGTCTGGAAGGCACTGGCGAGAGGAATCATCCATTCACTGGATGGACTTCTCTCGTACTTCTGATGATGTCCGAGCAATACTAGGTCCACCCCTTATCCAAGTGGACAAAAAACGAATGAATAAAAGATGATTATCAAATGACAGCAAGTTTTGGAAGCTAATGCCCAATAATCAATGTGCAATTTTGTGGGGCTTTTTGATCAAAACTGATGGTGATCATCTAACGGGAATCCATGTTTAGGGACTTGTTGGGATATGTCCTTGACCACCATTCAATCCATCAAACAATCAATTAAACATCATCATCATTCATGCATTGAATCATATAAGTAGTAATATAACAATGATTATAAAGTGCTCCCTTGTTATATTACTGTTAATCATATTGGTAAGTGATCATCAGTTGATCAAATCAGGTGATCAACACACTAACACTTACACATACACACACACTTTACAACAGACTACCAATGCTCAACCTGAATGGTGGAATGAGAGAGTGGCCCAAGGTCGACTGTTGTCTGCTGCATCAGAGCCTGTACAATACTTGATGCCAAGTGTTGGCAATGGTTACGTGTCATTTGTCATTGGTGGTCCGGCAATCTACATCGCCGGTGTCTATAATGGCCCTGCAGTATCGTTCGCCTCACCAAGCCATCGTGCTCAACTGCCCAACTTCCAAAACATCAGTCTTGGCAGTGGTGCCACTCTTCAATATGCAGGATTGGACATTGACAATGCTACTTATAGTCGCGTCTACACCTTCCCCAACAGCCCAACCACCACGGCCACACAGATGTTCTACGCCCATCAGACCATGCGCAATGTACTCGTGCAACACATCATCGTCGACAACACTGGCAGCGACACAGTCTTCAACCTTGAGCTAAACTACCTAAACTACATGGAGACAAACGACCTCAACATTCAAAAGATCGAGTCAAACTCATTGATCACACAGTACAATGCTACAATCCTCATGCCAGAGTTGCCCAATGGCTTCATCACAGCCGTGGGCATCACAACCAGCACAGTGCCCGAGATGGTAACAGTGGCTGCAGGTGCAGCGACCACGTTCTACTTCGTGACATCGTTCGTGACAAACTTGGAGACGTCGGACTACATGTCTGAATGCGCCGCAATCTACAAACAGGCATACTCTGCCACTGACTCGCTGCTGAACACCCACATCAATGCTTGGTCGGGAATATGGGAGTCGCGCATTGAGATTGGTGGCAACATCGACTTGGCGCGCACAGTCAACGCGTCTTTGTATTACACTCTGTCATCCGTTCGCCAAGACTGGCCATGGAGCATATCTCCTGGTGGTCTGTCGTCAAACGGCTACAATGGACATGTTTTCTGGGATGCCGAGACCTGGATGTATCCAACCATACTCCTGTTGCAACCTACAATCGCCAGGGATTCAATCATACAGTATCGTCTGAACAATCTGGAGCAGGCACATCAGAAGGCTTTGGGCTTCAATCAGGGCTGGACTGGATACATGTTCCCATGGGAGTCTGCGTTCACTGGTGCCGAGGGATGTCCCGAGGACTACCCCGAGGGCATGCTCGAGCATCATATCACGGGAGACATCTCATTCGCCTGGCAACAGTACTATCGCATGACCAACGACAAGCAGTGGCTGCAGGAGGGTGGCGGCTACCAGGCGATCAAAGGTGTGGCCGAGTTCTGGGCCAGCAGGGCATCTTTGGCCATTGGCGCCACTCCCTCACAGCCTTCGTACGAGATTGATATTGTCATCCCTCCCGACGAGTACGTGAATGGCTTTGTCAACAACTCGGTCTACACCAACGCAGTGGCGCAGATGGCCTTGGAGTGGGCGATTGAAGCCGCGACAATTGTCAACGACACAACCGCGCCAACAGATCAATGGCGCACAATCGCACAGAACTTGGTCATGCTGTACAACGAGACGTTGGACATCCATCCCGAGTATGAGTACTACGACGGCGACACTGTCAAGCAGGCCGATGTCATCCTGCTTGGCTTCCCGCTGATGTACAACATGTCACTGCAGACGCGTGCCAGTGACCTGGCCTACTACCAGGAGAGGACTACTCAGTACGGCCCAGCAATGACATACTCAATGTTTACGATTGGCTGGCTGGAGGTGGGCGACATGGCGGCTGCAACCAAGAGCTGGTCGTCCTCCTACTCCAACTCGCAGGCTCCATTTGGAGTGTGGACGGAGACCCCCGAGGGCGGAACCGTCAACTTCATCACTGGCGCAGGTGGATTCCTCCAGGCGGTGGCGTTTGGATTCAGTGGTCTTAGGATCAGACCTCAGCAACTGGACTTTAACCCACAATTGCCACCAGATACAGAGAGCATCAAGTTGGCGGCACTCAACTATCTGGGTTGCAAGTTGGATGTATTCTGGAATGAATCAAGTATTGTGATCGAACTTAAATCACAGAGCAACCAAGATATCACACTTGGACTGTTTGTGGAAGGTCAACTCAAGGCACTCACACAAGGTGTACCTGTCACCCTGACCAAGGTGACTCCATTCTCAATAATGTCCATGTCATAAGATGAACATCGTTTTCCATTCTGTTGTAATATATATACAATATATCATCATTGATACTAGTATCGATTTATTAATTAAACTAAATTAAATATAATATTTCCCTATTTCACATCGATGTGTTACAACGAGACATTGGAAGTCAATTCCCGAGTATGATTACTACTACCCGACAAGGTCGGAGCACCATTATTAATTCTTTTGTAATATAAACATATATTTATCATCATTGATACTAACCGATTCCACTTTCAATCGACTGTTCAATGTAAAATGACCTCTTGAAACTGGCTAATACTATCATACAAGTTGACACAAATGTATACTCTTCATTATGATGTCCAATCAAGGGAACCCATTTTATTTGGATTGTAATTCACTCACTAAATCACTCGATCACTCCCACACTTGATTGCTGCTAAGGTTAGCTTGGGTTCTGCAGGGTTCAACGGGTGTTGTGGGTGGATTCTTCAAATATTTGTTTTGGAATCCAAGGTCCGACCCGTGATGACCCTTTTGCAACCTCCAACATAGTAATAGCGACCAATTAATACATATATATAATACAACATCTGATGTCTGAGGAGCTAACCCAGTTAATAGTCACCAGAGTTAAGCAAGCAGGTGTCAAATGCTTCTTCTGCGGTACTGAGTTGGATATCTGGGTCTTGGGCAAACACCTGCCCAAGAC